>NC_141467.1:71443601-71578601 GCF_009769465.1 Tauraco erythrolophus | reverse complement strand
AAGCATCGTTTGTAAACTAGTGAGGAGATAGGAAAATCTTCCAAATCAAAGTTCTAATGAATAACATACAGGTCATAGAATCATAGAATCATAGAATGGATTGGGTTGGAAGGGACCTCAAAGATCATCTAGTTCCAACCCCCCTGCCATAGGCAGGGACACCCTCCACTACACCAGGTTACTCAAAGCCTCATCCAACCTGGCCTTGAACACTTCCAGGGATAGGGCATCCACAACTTCTCTGGGCAACCTGTTCCAGTGTTCACAACCCACACTGTAAAAAATTTCTTCCTTATGTCTAATCGAAATCTACGCTCTTTCAGTTTAAAGTCATTGCCCCTTGTCCTATCACTCCACACCCTTGCAAAAAGTCCCTCTCCAACTTTCTTGTAGAAAGCCTTCTTTAAGTACTGGAAGGCTGCTATAAGATCACCCCGGAGCCTTCTCTTCTCCAGGGCTGAAGTAACACAACTCTCTCAGCCTGTCTTCATATTTCCCTCAATATATTTACTAATAGTGAATGTTATCTCTTATTTTTTCTCACAAGCAGCAAAGCTGATCAACTCACTTCTTATTCTTACATCTTCCAGCACAACTAGGATTTTTCAAATGAAAGTATTATTTTTCATACCATTAAAAATGTGACTATCTCACCTATTCTGCTATTCCAGTACTACTGAAATATTGTCAGTACTTGTGGACTAGTAACTACTTGGATCTTATTCCTCTCTTTAAAGTTCTGGTTGAGCAACAATCCTGAACAGATTCCTGAGGCTGTTCACACTTTGGGGCAAGATTAATACAAAATAATAGGACTCCACTGATGACAGAGACCTTGTAGTGATAAAATCACTGTTCAACAATTACAGGAACAGGGTCAGTTTTTATACCATAAAAATAAAATAATTTTTGAGTAATACTAAAGGATTTTTATTACCTACATTATGTTGTGGGGTTTTTTTTAATTAATGCAAGATTGCATGTAATTTATACCAAGCTTTGGAAGGTGTGGGCCAAGGAAATTAACTTTAGCAGTCTGAGTCCTCCACTCTTCCACAAAACTGTAAATGTAGTCTGACAATAGCCTTGTATAAAAGAAAAAAAAACAAACCACGAAACAAGCAAAAAACAGTTCAGAACTCAGTCAATAAAGAAGTAAACAATAATCACTATATGCCAGTCAATATTTATAGAACAAACTTAATTTCAGAGCACTTTCTATATTTTGATATAAAATTTGATAAAGATAAGTGCTTTTCTCTGGCTTTCTTCACTTCTAGAGAAATCTTGAGTGGATTGAGAATAATGGTTATCCTTCCATTAAATTTTTGTGGCAGAGAGTAATTCTTGGTGCCACACTGATCTCCCTGTTACTTAATATCTATGTAAAAAGCTTCCCGATACTTTATAAGACACTAAACAGTTTGAAGAAATCACCTACTAATAGCTAGAACAGAACAAGTAAGGAACATAATAAACAAGAAACAATGGATATGTTTTTACCAGCATTTCATTTGAGGTACATACTAGACCTTTATTACTAGACTTTCATACAAATAGAAAGTAAATATAGTACCATATTATTTGTGATATGTTGACAATTCTAATAAGAGAATTGATGTATAAGGTAGAAGTTAGTCATGGTATAAGTGTCACTTCCCTGTCTCCTACTTCCCTGCTTCCCTGCAGGTCCCAGTGGTTCTGGGACCTCATGTTTCCTGAGAAGACCATGACACCTTCCTTCTGTCTCAGTCCAACATTCTGGCAATAGGTTTCTACAAAACAAAAACAATTTTTCAAAATAAGTATTAGTTTAAGTTTCCTTTATCTGGCTGATCCTGCCTCTGCAGCCTTCAGTCCACGTCCTTCTGTGGTCATGTGATGAACTGAATGGGAAAACTCATTTTGTTAAAAATATAGCCTTCTTTCTATGGTTTGGCCCTTCCCTTTAGGTGGTGTAGTATCCCATTTCAAGCCTACAGCTCTACCAGGACAACAGAAGTAGCAGTGAAGAGGTCTGAAGCTGAGGTCTGTGGGTGTAAGGTAAAGCTGAAGAGAAAAGACAGAGGCGGAAGCACGAGCAGAACTGTCATCATCTGGAAAGCCACATCTGTGGTTCTCCTGGTCTGCAGCCGTATACTGCAGATCTACCCCGTCAAAAGAGCTGATGTGAGCCTTCTCATGTGCCTGAAGTGTGCCTGAAATGTAAGCATGGAAGCTATTTAGCTCACCATTTGAATTGGCATTATTTCTGTCAAGTTGTGAAGCTCTGCAAAGTGAAGCATAATGCTAAGTGCAGACTAGGCAAATAGTGTGTTACGTAGTGTCACCTGGTGAACTATCTTGTTCAAACAACAAAACACAAGTGGTATGTATAGGATTAAATAATGCCAATGAACATTCCGGAGTGAAAAACAAGCACTGGATTTCCTCAGTCTTCATATCTTCACATCAAAAACATATGCATTTCAGCATGTTGAGATTTTTGTTCCTTGCCAAAAGTAGAACATTAATCTATCCAGTCATAAATTATGTGGTGGTCGCATAACTGTGTATAGAATAACTATGATCAGGGAGATCAAAGGTTTCTAGATATTCCAAAGGCTCATTTGAGAAACATTATCCATATTTATACCAAAAATGGTAAGCCAATATACTAGAGAACTGTTATCAGTATTATTAGTTTGGAGAACAGTTAATCAAAGCCTGTACTACTCTTCCTGAAAAAAAAAAAACTATATCTATAGTCTGTTCTGAGCAGGTACTTTGTATCAAGAATAAATCCTGCTAAATTTTATTACCTATTGATCTGAATGTATAGTACACCCTATTTATTTCAGAGAGCGAAACTGTCTAAAACTGACAAAGAGAAAATTTAATAGTTACAATAACAGAATTGGGATCAAAGAGGTAAAAACAATAGTAATAAGCTACAAGTTGTAGAAACAAGTATTCTGGTTTGGAAGCTTTGGACGGAATAATCTACTGAGTTAATGTGTGTTTTATATAATATCATATGTGATCATCACTATATCACAAAATGAAATAGAAGCTGCTGAAAGCTGTGACATACTGCAAAAATACTTTGAAGATACTGATATAGATGGATAATATAAATCTTTTACTAAATGCATCTCTCACAGCATAGGCAATATCTTTGTGCATTTCATCACACAGCAAATTAAAGCAAGATGATAGTCAGTGAGGTTTTTGAATTATTATACTATCCCCCCATATGCAGTAATGATCCTAATATCTTAAAATATAACTATGATAATACAAATTTATTAACTCAGAAACATTAAAATTCTGTTAAATCACTTCCAAAATCCATTTGGGAAAAAAAAATAATCAAGATTTGTCTTGTTATAAAGTAAGTAATTTTTGTCTCTGGATGTTAATAACATATTTGAATTTCCTGTAAAATATCTATTTATTCTATACTTAAATTCAGCAATACCATTTTAAGAAAACTACGTATGTGTGTTTTTTAAATTGTCATTAGAATGAAGAATCAGGATGGAAATGTCAAACTATGTTTTAATGAATGCACTTTAACTGTTTCTGCTCTCAAAACCTGCTATTTAGCTTTTAATATATATCCCTGGTATTTAGATGATCAAAGCTATGAGCAGTACTGCTGTCAGAGCAGTATAACCTTATTACAATCCTTAGAAAAACTGTTTTTCAAACAGTAGGATTTTTTTAAAGACTGTATCTTTTGATGATTTTGTATTCTTTTTCAAAACCACTGTACTTCAAAAAGTTTAGGCTTAATAATTTTTTCCCAAATTGTTTTTAATTTAAGGGAGACTTTCCTACTGTTAGCAATGTCTCTGATAGGTACAACTCTTCTCTTCCAGCACCATTTTCAAAGTCCATGGAGTAGCAGGCTGCAATTTCTGCATCTGTGCTGTAATTCTACTGTAATTCTTGCACAGAAGCCTAGTCAATCAACCCTGTCTTCCCCATACTAGCCAACTGTCCTTTTAATACAGCAATGGAATTCAATATGAATTGAATGAATAGAATTGTGGTGCTAGGGGGACAGTCAGCTACTACAGAGAGACAGGATTGATTGACATTAAAATATCTGTGGAAGAATTATAGAAGAATTACAGCAGAGTCACTGAAATCGCATCCTCTACACCTCATGAGAAAAAAAGGAAGCTACAAGAGATACCATTAATAAATAAATCTGCCTTCCAACTAAAGCTGCATCAAAATTATTTTTTTTTTTTCATATCGGCGACTTCAAATTGTGAGCAGCTTTTATTAACTACGTGAAAATTGGTTGTGGCTTCAATTCTACAGTGGTTACAATTCTAGGGTAGTTTTAATTCTAAGTCAGATAGTGTTCTATCTTTCAGTTGTAAAAATCTACATCATTGTGTGGATATGGTACTACATATTCAAATTTTCTGATTATATTTTGCTTTAACCAGAAGAGAATGTGAATATGTTGAATTTAATTATATACTAGTTCCTTCTCTGTAGCTAGTCTTGCTCCACATATTGCAAACTTCATAATGAAGTTAAATGTAATGAACACATGCTTTAATCTTTCACTCTGGTTGTATATTGATTATTTACAGGCACTGATACGAGTTTTATTAAGATGACATAGATAGGTGTGTCTTATTATCTTTGGATTGAACTTCTCCCAAGTTGTATCTAAAGATGAAATCCTTCCTAGTGAGATGGCAAAATAAGATGCCACTGGCAATAGATGGTGATGTTCAGATTGAAAGTACATGCATTTTTTTTAAGTTCCCGTTTCTTTTTAATGCTTTCAGACTCACTTGTTTCCTTTGTCTTGCTTTTCTGCCAACCCCCATTAAATACACTTGTCATGTTTCATCATCACTGAAAAAGTTAGCACGTATATAACACTTTTTTAAGTACTGGCTTCCTCACAACTTCTTTTTCAAGGTCTTTATAGACTCAGATGGACATAGTGACATGAGTTTCTCCAGATTCACCACTGCAGCAGTAAGTTCTAAAAACACTTTTTAATGAAATCAGCAGATTTTGAAAAAGAAGTTGAAATCTTTTATTATGCTATGGAGGCTGATGCCATTAAAACCAAGTTAAACCATCTGAAGAGAATATTTAGATTTGTTTTTAATTTTTGTCACTTTTATAATTATCTATAATACTAAATCTTAACAAAGAAGTTCATTTGAACTAATAGAATGTTTTGAATGATCTTACAATAAATCCACTTAACAGTTTTGCAGTATTCAAGACAAAATAGGTACCGAAACTGCTTTTCTGAAGTCAGTTAGCATAGAAAGGAAGAATAATAATAAAATACTTCATGAGATCATACTTTATTGATCTAATCAGCTTAAAACTGTATGGATTTTTATGTGGCTACATTTCTATTTTATTTAACTGAAACAAATGTCTAAAAATGTATGAATTATTAATGCTTAATTTTAACATTGTTTGGTTTTTTCTTATAGTAATCTCAATGAAACAAATCATCCACTTTAGGCACACATATACATAAATCAAGAGATAAAATAATTTCTATGAATAATGTGGCTCAAATATTTCATTATAGTGCTTAATTTCAGTTCTGTGCTCTTCCAAGTACTAAGTAGAAAAGGAAGTGGACCAAAAGGAGAACAGTTAAAATAATTTTCTGGCTTATACAGGAAACTGTCAGAGATGAGAAGACTACCTTCTCCTTACCTTTGTGTCCCCAGAGAAGAGGAATAAGGATGGTCACAAAACTGCTCCTTCCTTGCTTCGTTGAAGTCCAAAGATATCCTTAGTGAGTGGCAGCCTTTTCCATTGTTTGTTTGCTTTTCATTCAGTCAAAATGAAAACATTTAGAGCTGCAGAAGGTGGATTTATACCTTTTATCTGCCTTCTCAGTTGCCAGGAAGGTGAGAGTTGCGTTCTGTTCTTGACATACAGCAGACAAGGTGTCAGCTGGTGTTCCCAACTGTCATACACTTTTGCTGGAGAAAAGGAAGCCAAACTGAGAAGGAGACAGAGACTACTTGCTTAGGGAAACTCTTTGGTGTAGGAAGAGGCATTCATGCAGCATATGCTCTCATTTTTCCTATCTCTGTAAAGCACATAAAGACCTTCAGACTGAACATTTACATGGTCTGCAACAATCTTTTTGTAATGCCGGTTTGTAATCCTCCCTCTCTGGGTTTCTGTTCCTTAGATATCCTTCGCCAGACACAGTGACTCTGCAGGCAAGATAAACAGAACTTAAAATCACAGTACAATTGTTTACTGGTTAACTCTCAAAGAATAAGTGTCTGGAACTAATGCTTTCTAGACCAAGCATTAATTTGCTCACAAAGCCCGATGAGACAACCAATGAATCTCTGTGACTAGGCAGTCATATACCAGGTGGGGAGAGGTCAACCTCCATTGCGCTACGAATACATTAATCACCACCATCCAGTTCTTTGAGGGGATTTTTAATGTTTTATACTCTTTCAGGTAAGTATTTGTCTTCTTGAGTCCTTGAGCTGCTAATGACTGCTGTCTCAACAGTTACACTGTTGTCTCCTTTTTAACCTTTTCTATCTTACATAGTTTTAGCTTGTCTACTTTCTTACGCTTTACTAAAATTTTTTTTCAGTAAAACTGGGCCAAGATCGTACAGCTGTCCTAAACCAAGAAATCCTCTGTTATAAGGACCTCTCTCAATTTGGAAGAGATATAAGCATCTCTGTTTATTGATCCTTTTTTTATGGTGGAGAGGGTTATGAAAATGAACAAACAGTACTAGACCTCTGTAAAATGGACAGAGAAACTATTAAGCATGGACCATAGAAAATTCCTTTTTCTACATTTGAACCTCCTAGTACAGATTCTTTACTAATTGCTCTGCTGGAGAGTAAGGCTGCTATTCAGGAGGACCTTGACAGCCTGGTGAAATGGGCTGGCAGGAACCTCATGATGTTCAGCAAAGGTAAATGTAAAGTCCCGAATCTGGGCAGGAATAATCTAGTACAGGATAAAATGCGGTTTTGCAGAAAAGACCTTAGGGGTCTTTGTGACAAATTGAACATGAATCAAAAGTATGCCCTTGCAGCAAAGAAGACCAACAACATCCTAGGCTGGATTAACAAGAGTGCTTCCAGCAGGCAAAGGGAAGTAGTACTCCTCTGCTCCTTCCCCCACCCTTTCAACACTTGTGGAACCACATCTAGAGTACTATGGCCAGTATTGAACTCTCCAGTAAAAGAAAGACATTGACATACTGGAGAAAGTCTAGTGTAAGGCCAAGATAATTAGACGTACATGACAGAAGAGGATAGGCTGAGAGAACTGGCATTTTTCAGTCTTAAGAGCAGAAGACTTATCAGGAATTGATCAGGATAGTCTTTTCCTAATTGGAAGGTATGGAGAAGATGGACTCAAAAATTCTTTTTTAGGGTGCATAATGATACAGCAATAGAAAACAGATCCGGTTTATATCATGGGAAGGTTGGAACACATTTAAGATGTCTTTCTCTTTGTCATAAATTTGGCCAGTTACAGGAACAGGTTGTCCCTCTTCCTTGGAGATACCCTTGGAGATATTTATTCAAAACTCATCTGGATATATCTGCTCCTCTTTGAGCAGGAGGTTGGACTACATGACTTCAGGAGGCCTCATTCAACTAAATTTTTTTTTATGACACTTTCCAGAATGGACTGAATCGGAATAAATATCTGTTGATGGAGACAAATCAAAGTGGATAGGTATATAGAAAGGGCAATGAGAGAAGTCTTATAAAATTTAAGGGACAAGCAAGGAAAGAAGAGTTCGCAAAGGAAGTACAGTAGCCAATAAGATAAAGAAAGCTGTGAGAGGTGTAGAGGAGACAAAAAGACTTTAAAAGTTACTAGCTTCAATAACTATTTTCATTTCCATGTCATCAAATATCTTTTTAATGTTATTTTAAGAAACAGCTTCTGCACATAAAATATGGATCATAGATATAACTTTCTCATGCATCTCCATGATTTTTGGAACCTCCGAGATGTATTCATCATTCCTTATTAAATCCTACATGTTTCAAGTTCTGATAAATGCTTTCTCGTTCATCCCCAGATGGATCTTACATAGCTCACATAGAGAGGAAGACCTCAGCTGAGATAAATATTATTCGTCTAAACAGGTCTGCAAGCCCTCGAAGCCTGGAAAGCTGTCTTATTGGATAATCTGAAAAAGTTCAATATTGTCATCTGCGTTCTCCCTGTAAAGAAAGCTGTTAATGAGCAGTTTGTTTTAAATAATGCCAAAATCACTTCCAGCTCTGGAAGTTGATCGGTGCTGATCTTGATGATAAAAGTAATGTCATGCGGAGTAGATCTCATTGTGACTTAGGCTAGCAAGGAACATTAGCCTCGTTCTCTGTGAAACTGGATGTTGAAGAAACATGACATGCAGCTTTGGAAAATGTTCAAAGGCAGAACCAAAGTTTCTTTCAAGCAGGCTACCAGAAATCCTATGTTCCCTGAATCAGTGTAATTATTGTCTTTCTTTTTGACTTTACTTATATTATTTTAACTCATTCTCAGTCTAGAATATGGGTGTTTGTTTTTTCTTTAACACTGTATAAAGCAAATAGCAGCTTTCCTGGCATAAGGCATAAAATAAAGAAATATTCTGTAAAAAGAAAATATTCTTAGATTGTCCTCATCACCGTAATATACTATTCCCATCAAATATGAATGGTGTTCCTAGTCACTCAATTTAATGTGTTTGATTGCCAGGTCAGTAATATGAAGGTGAGTATAAACGACTGCAGTAATGGATCTGCATTTTATTGGTCTAGTTGTTCTTCTGACAAGATATTTCTGCTTTAATTCTGAGGCTGCCGAGTGTATTGCATGGTAGAGAAGAACAGCACAACAACAATAGCTGCTGCTGTTCTCTTCCCTATATGTATGAATTAGGAGTCTATCATAGGTACAGTGGATCATGAAAAGTATTTGCCCCATAACTGTTACCCATGCAATATATAGCCTAGCTGGTATTACATCGCCCAACATTAACTGCCCCAAAAATATGCTTTAGTATAAACTTTTATAAACTTTAATATAAGTCCATAAAAGATGTAGAACATCATTAGAGATAATCAAGCTATTGGTGAGTAAATCCGCCTTGGATTTAAGAGCAGTACAACTGTATTTGTACAGTCCTCTAACTACACTGGCTGAGAATCAAGTCTCATTAGCCCAAGCACTGCACTACATCAACAAACCTGTTTCGGCTGTGGAATCTGAGCTGATATTGCTATTCACCATTGTGCCACAGTACATGAATATATGAGCTCTGGCTGTTTGCTTCCAGCTGCAAATACGAAGCTTGTGGATTCCAATAGTGAATAGAGATTATCATACACTAGGAAAGCAGCAGGTCATAAAAAACAATTAGTTTAAAGCATATTGCAGGAAAAACTTTAACAGTTGCAATTTTATTTTGAGGAAGCATGTATAAACAGTTATTTATTTCATGAAGTTAGTCCAGAGAAGAACACCTTACCTGTCACAGAACATACTGTAAGTAAACAACAAAACAGATAAAAAGTGAAGTTCCTATAGATCTAAGATGAAATGACAGAAGAAACATTTATTAGAGAAGAAAAAGACATAGAAGATAATTACACAAATACTGTACATTTGAAAAAAGGCACAGGAAGGAACTGGATGAAAATCATGTACAATTCTCTTTCTCAAAAATAATGCTGTAGAGGTGAAAGAAATGTTTGTGAACACACAAACCCAGCTGAAAATACCAAAGAGGTATGATGTTTTCATGTTTACACTAATAATACATTTGTGTTTGTATATCTTACCAGTGTTTTGCCCTCCTGCTGCTACTTTTAATGTTCCAATCCTATATTCACCTTAAAAATAGTTTGATTTGTTTTTAAAACTAGCAGTGAAGAATATATTTTCTTCTTTTCTTTCACAAGTATGACTTTCTAAAAAATACTGGCCTGAAGCCCAGAAGTAACACTACAACCCTAAACTAATAAATCATTATTAATCAGATTGTATCCCTGCAGTAGCGTTTAGTTTCCTTTTAATATCTTTGTGTCCAGAGAATTCACAGTAGTTTCTTTCAGCACTCAGATTTTCACAGTTTCATCTACTGAATTCAAAAGATAAATGCGTAAAGGAGAACACCCAGATATGCAAAATTTGAGGTTCTAGTGGATTATTTGATTTAACTTTGCGTTTCTGGATTCAAAATGAGAGAACCTTGTTTTGCAAAACAAAATTTTGAAAGAAAATCTAAAACTAAACCAAAAAATTCATCAGTTGCATAGATACTCTGCCCAAGAAATAATTGCTTGCAATCATAATTCCTCTATGTTTGTCATAACGCTAACAATCCTGAGTTTCACTAATGCTGAAAACACCTTTGGACTTTGTATCTTCTCAGTACTTTTCCCTGTTTCTGTTTGTGTACTCCTTCTTAAAATATTTATTGAAATTTTTTGTCTTCAAAATATGTATAATGTGTTCCCTTCTACAGTAAAATAAATTAACTGGACAACAAAAGGATATATGAAATAATTGAGAATATTATATCCTAAAATAAATCAGAATATTTTAAGAATAAAGTAATGAATCCATTTCATTATTTCTTACAATGAGAACAGCAATCTGAACATTGGGAAGTTCAGAATGTAATGCATCATGGACTTCCATATATAGAGCAGAAAAGCAATTCTAATAAATAGGCAGATCATATAAAAATGATTTGTATCAATATCTATCAGTCTGAACTGTGACAGTACTGCACCCACTGTTTCCCCCAAAGTAGGCAATAATGAAAAAGTGTCTCTTCCATTTCTGCATTAATTTCAGGACTGATTGCACCTAACCACATTGAATCTGTCCACATCCTTTACAAGCATGGCAACTAATGATCACAATTCCTATCATGTAGATCAGTGCTCCAACATCCGGTTAGAAATTGTCAACTCTGCATGCTACAAATCTATGTTCTGTCAATATTACAAATGGATAAGTAGGCAGGTGCCATTTCAGAACTCCTCTCATACTGCCTTAAGCAGTGCTGGGCCATTTTGTCAAATAAAGCTCAAAAATGTGTTTGCCCTAGCTAAAAAAATGTTCCCCTGTGGGTTTTTTTTAATATATGGCATTACATTTGTTCATTACTGGTTTTGTACCCTGATCCAATTAAATACAAAGTTCTAATCATGATCTGCCACGCATATAGCTATATAGATATTTTCCTTTGGAAAATACCTATTCAGTCCAACTTCGTACTTTTCAGCATGGTACAACTTTAAGGTATAATGTCACAAAGTAAAACAATGGGAAAATATCAGATATTTTCTGTGCTAGCTTTTCAGTTAAGCAACTCATACACAGAAGACACCTTATGGATCTTATTCAGATCAAATTTAATAATTTTCATGTTTATTTCTCTCATCTCCTTAATTAAGGACTTCTTAATTCCAAAGAACAACGATGAGACTGTAGGGGAGGGAGAAAAAAAATGGAAAAAAAAGTATGCATCAGGAGTAAACGTGTGGGAGAAAAATGACATTTACAGCATAAACTGAACTTTAATTATTATACACTACTTAAATGCTATAATGAAATAAAAGATGATCAATGAATTGCATAGTATTAATCATGTCAAATAAGGGACATTGCAGATGATATAGAAAAGGTTGGCAATGATTTACTTGCCAGAGTGAAAATATACTTGACAACAGAATGCTAGCTTTTCTGAAGAAATACACATTAAAAAAGTTAGAGAAGGAGAATGAATGCTGTCAAATTAAGCAAGAAGAGTACTTACAAACCAGGCATGACAAAGAGATAATCACACTGACATCAAAACATGTGCATAAAATAACATCTACTGTTAAAAAATACAAAGAGTTTTGTTTGTAATGAATATTTTGACAGATATGTCATATGGGTTTCACCTCTCCTCCAAATTTCCATTTTATTAATGCAAAAGAACAAATGCAATAGAAACATTTTTGGTAGTATAGTAAATGCACGTATGTATATGCATGAATATTTTAAGATATACATATACTTTCAGAGTTCTAACAATGGTTAGAGAGTATATTCTACTCAATGGCCATTTGAGTATTTTCTGATTTATTTAACTTGTTAATCTCCTACCTCTGGTTTAAAATATCCCCCATAGGAAACTTCCATTGGATTTCTATTTCCAAAAGACGTGGGATATTCTTTAGCTGCTTAGAAGATGTTGATCTAAGCCACATTACCACAGTGTGAACAAGTACTCTTTTCAGGTCCAGAATTTTTCATGTAGAGAAATGAGATCTGTAAATATTCTTACTGGGTTTTTTCCAAATGGAAAAAACGTGTTCTCATTTCTATGCATTTTAATTTGTGATACGATTTGCTTCACGCTGTATCAATGGCAACCCATTCCAAAACCTGTGTTTAATAAAAAGAACTCAACACCAATCCATTTATAGATATATACGTGTGTGTGTGTGTGTGTATCTACATACATGCAATCTCATTGTCTGCCCATTTAATGTCTCTGGCGGGTTGGTCCCAGCAAGCACCCACCCTTGCCTCTTGCATACTCTCATCTTCTGCAGGATGAGGACAAAATAAAAGGAAGGCAAGAAAGCCCATGGATTGAGACAATGACAGTTTAATAAGGAAAACAAAAGTTGTACAAGAAGCCAAAACAGGAAAAGGAATTCTTTCAGTCCTTTCCATCAGCAGGCAGATGTCCAGCTACTTCTTGGGAAACAGGGCCTCAGCATGCATAACAGATGCTTGGGAAGACAAAGACCACAACCACAAACTTCTCCTCTTCCTACTTCTCTCCCTGAGCTTCTTATTGCTGAGTATGACAGCACATAGTATGGAATATTCCTTTGGTCCCTTTGAGTGTCTCAACTGTCCCTTTAACCTGTCTCAACTGTGTCCTTGAAGATGTGTGGAAAGAGATAAATTTTATACTGGCTTGTTGTGTTTTAGCCCAGCCAGCAGCTCACCCACTCCTCCCCTCAGTGAGGTGGAGAGGAGAAAATGTAACAAAAGGCTGAGAGTCGAGACAAGAATAGAGGGAGCAGGAGCACCCACCAATGATGGTTCCAGGCAAAACAGACTCAACTTGGGAACAAAACAATTCAATTTATTAATGGTTACTTGAGAGGATAACAAGAAACAAGGGGCCACCTGCCATCTCACCGTGCTACCAAAACCCCATCACATAAACCCAGCACATGACTTGATCTTTCAAATCATTACACTTTTGCACAGAGAGAAAATTATGGAACTAGATCAAGAGTAAACCTAAAACTAATACTACACCAAGAAAAATTTGCCAGCTCTAGTCAGTTTTTTGAACTTTCACTGGTAATCAAAACTGAAAAAGAATCAGAAACTACAGGAAGACGAAAGTGTACTACTGTATTTGATCAGGGTAGTAGGACAATCTGATCAGTTCTTACTGTCTTAATGACGTTAAGATCTTCTATCTAACTAGCAGATAGAAACAATAAAACTAGAACTGCATAAATACATATATAGAATCACTTTGTTGCATTATATGTAATTTGTACTATTAATAAATATTGGTTTGTATATGGAGAACACATCAATCTTTAATGATACCATGGTCTTGTTAGCCATGTTGAAAAGTGGGTGGACATTGCATGTTCATATAAAAGGATGCACAGAGGAGATTTCAGTAAACCCTCAATACAAATTTTGGGACTTTTTTTTTTTACACTATCTGAAGTAGTACTATCGTGTTTGTCTTATGTAATGTCAGAACAAAAGAATAACCAATATAAGAATATCAGAATGTCATTGGAAAGTTTTTGATGCTTAAAGCATATTTGCAGAATGTTTCTGTAATTAGGTTTCACAATTTTAAACATATTTTCTTTAATAATGAACAGTTAATCACAGGGAAAAGTAATAAAATAAATTTTGAAAAAAAGAAGATAGGATTTTGTAAATAGGAATAAAGTAAATTATTCTGCTCATGGTTCCTTGTTTTCTTGAACACTCAAATATCAAAACCTGAAACAGAGCAAATAGCTCACCTCTTTCATCTGAAAGTAATTAAAGATAAACATAAAATATGCTCTATAACTGTCACACAAACGAAAGAGTGGAAACAAGTTTCCCAATAACAGAAAGAAGAAATAAGCTTTTCTATTATTAGAATTATGTCAAACATAATAGTACTTTCCTCTAATTTGGAAAAATCAGCATCAGTAGCAACTTTTTTCTACTCACTTTAAATGTAGTCGAAAAGCTATGTAGAAACTTAGCTACAGTGACACTTGGAATGCTTCTGGATTTTTTTTTTTGTGTCATTTGGTCCCCAGTGTCCTTATTTCTGTTCTGGGAATGGAGTATACAGCCAGTTGATTCATTGTCACACAGAAATCTGTGGCTGAGTATTCTAGTGCTAAGTAAAGAAAAGATAAAATTTATATGTGCACAGCAAGAAGTTGAGCTTCAGAAGAAAAGAACAAAGACTATGTTAATGTGCAGAGATTCCAGCATCTTTGCTTACTACAGAAAACCAGACATCTCCTCCCTTACAGAGATGTTGCAGGTGGTGAAACTATTTTCTTTGCACAGATGTGAGACATCAGCCTAACAAACCAGCTTTCTTGAAGCAGAACCAGAGAATTCATAACAGTAATTTTTAGGTTCCTCAACATTACAGATTAAAGGATGTCTCTAGCATAGCACCAGGGGATAGTTTGTTAAGTTTAAATCAAATTGTTTGGGTTACAGTCACAGGAAAGCTGCTGAAATACAAAGTACAATGCAAGAGCTTTTCCTTTTTTGGGGGAGGGGGTGAGGAGTATGATTTATAGCTGCTACTGAACTGAAAATGGTCCGTATAGGCTGTAGTTAGAAATGGAGTAATCTAGTTAAAATTTAACTCAAGTGTCTCTATATTACGCTTTAATACGGCCATATCCTCAGATAAGTTGTCAAATACACAGTGGAGTGCACATCCACAGCAGACCTGATGAAGTAAGGAAGACCAGGGAAAAAAGTAACGAAAGAAAGATTTGGAGAGAAACAACTATATGGAGGGAAGTATAGCACAGAAAACAGAACCTAGAAATCAAAGCGATTAAAAGTGTTGAAGAAAGGACAAATGTTTGCTGTGAATCTGTAACTAAACTATTGGTATAGTGTAGAACACGATAATATAATATAGTCATTCTTATGAATCCCCTGAGAAACATGAAATAGATTTTCTTCCTACTGATTCAGATGCAGTGAGAAGTCCTTGCCCTTGACCAATTGTTCCAGAAAATAGCAATTTGTGCAAAGTGAAGAACTTTTACAGCCTTTAGACCTACCATAACATATTGAATTTATTTTGAAGCATAATTTTTACCTGCTAAATTTGGTAGGCAAAATTGTGAACAGTTCAGTAAAAAGAAAGGTTCGTTTCTACCCTGCTTTCACACTGTCATTTAATGTGAGTGACTACAAGGACAATCAAGATATGCATAATATATTCAGAATGTGAACAACGGCCCAAACTTCTTGACACTTCTTCATGATACTCTTCCTGGTAGTACACATGCCTTGACTCCTCAGCGCAATTTCAACCTGATGCACTAAACAGAATAACGGGAAGGAGCTGGAACTGGGAAAGTAGGAACCACTGGAAATCTAAGACTAAATCAAATAATAGAAAACCTAGCAAGTTGTTTTAAAAGAGAAAAATGAGAAACATGAATAAGGAGATAAGAAAGAATATAAATTATGGAGAAAAAAAGACACTAGAATTGCTGGATATTCAATAAGAATGGATTTTCAACCAAAGAAATCAGAACTTTTTATTTTACTGAACAGCTAATCATCTTCTGCTGGTCCATCCTCAAATATTTATCAAATGTCAATAGTAATATCTCACCTTATATGTTTTCCTATTTTTTCCTAATTGTTATTTATGTTACTGTCATGGTTTAGCCCAGCCAGCAGCAAAGTCACGAGGCAGTCACTCACTCACTCCTCCTCCTCAGTGGGGTAGAGAGGAGAAAAATGTAACAAAGGCCTGAGGGTTGAGATAAGAACAGGAT
This sequence comes from Tauraco erythrolophus, assembly GCF_009769465.1. Classification (NCBI taxonomy): domain Eukaryota; kingdom Metazoa; phylum Chordata; class Aves; order Musophagiformes; family Musophagidae; genus Tauraco; species Tauraco erythrolophus. The sequence continues at coordinate 71,562,522 of NC_141467.1, read as the reverse complement.
GAGATCCCCCACCAACCATGGTCCTGAGCAAAACATACTTGGCTTGGGACAAATCAATTTAATTTGTGAACAGTTCATTCAGAGAGGATAATGAGAAACAAAACCAGATCTTAAAACCACCTTCCTCTCAACCCTCCCTTCTTCCCCACTCCACCTCCTCTCCCCTCTAGTAGGGGATAAATCATTGTAGAGTGGATACAGCACGTAATCTGGAAAATAAAAGGATTATTGAGTAACAAAGACAAAAATAAAGTAAATGAAAACAATAATTTCTAAAGTATTTTAGATATGGAAACTAAAATGTTATAAGCAGAAATGGTAGAGCAGCAGCATACACACAAACACACAAATATTAAAACCCCTCATTCAGATTGCTACTAAGTAGTATATATTATGTGGGTGCCTTTAACGTCTCCTCAGATTATACCAAATTAAGAATAAGTTATTCACTGGTATGCATTTTGGAGAATGGTCTCACATGACTCACAAGCAGTAGTCCTAATTAAAGAATGATAAAGAGAAATGAAAGAGTCTTCATAGACACGACTCTCAGAGTCTTTGGACTCATTTTTTGAAACTCTGATCTTTTTCATTTTTTGGCTCTGTCGTGGTTTTAGGCTGATCTAGCAACTAAAACTCACACAGTCTCTTCTTCTCCAGTAAAGTAGAGAGGAGAGGGGAAAAAAAAAAAAAAGGGACTGAGGGTTGAGACAAGAACAGAGGGAGCACCCACCAACCATGGTCCCGGGCAAACCAGACAGGGCTTTTCTCAAAGCAAAAGAGTTTATTAATGATTACTTAGAAGGACAAAGGGAAACAGAAAAACCGATTACTTGAGAGGACAGAAAGAAACAAAACCAGATCTTAAAACCGACACCTTCCCCCCCCCACCTTCCTTTTCCTCCCGGCTCTACCTCCCCCCCCAGCAGCACCGGGGGCAGGGACTGGGGGAGTGCAGGTCAGTTCATTCCGTGCTGTTACTGCTGCTTCTTTCTTAAAGGAGAAGGAGTCCTTACACCCTTTTCCCCTGCTCCAATGGATCCCCTACCCACGAGGAAAAATCCACAAACTTCTCCAGCGTGAGTCCAGCCCACTGGAAACAATCCTTCCCCACAGATTGCTCCAGTGTGGGCTTTACCACAGTCTCGGGTACTTAGGGAGCTGTAGCCACTCGCTCCGGCGTGGGTCGTCACGCAGACTCCAGATGCCTCTCTGCCTTGTCGTGCACCCCAACACGACCATCCTCAGGCTCAGGCATCTTCTCCCCACGGGCTGCGAGTGGGTGTCTGCTCCACCGAGGCCGTCCTGGTTGCAGGGGGGCCGCCTGCTATCTCACCATCAGCCGCAGGGGAAACTCGGCTCCGGCACACCTCCTCCCGCTCCATCCTCACTGACCTGCTGTCGATGTGGCTGTTTCTCTCAGATCTCAGTCCTCTCCAGGTGAACTCAGCCCAGTGGGCACCCCGGGAGTGGGGTGCCCCTGAGTTCCCCAGCTGGCTCCGCCGCCGCCATCCTCCGTGGGCGGCGCCGGCCCGACACAGGCAGCTGCCTGGCCGGGAGCCAGGGAGCGGGGGCAGTGCCCTCCTCCCTTCTCTGCTCGATCCTGGGCGAAGCACCTTTTCCGGTTCCTTTGTCCTGACTTAAATAGGGCAATTCGCAGAGGCGCCCTATTGGCTCAACCCCGAGGGGGATGGCAGTCTGATCTGGTGGCCAGAACTAAGCCTAACCCGGTTCCAAAACCGGGGAGGTCACAGGGAGCAAAATCCCTCTCCTGCCACCAGAAACACCCCCCCCTCCACATCAAACCATGACAGGCTCTCACTCAGAAGTGTCCTTGTTAGTCTCTATTTTCCGACAATATTGGGGATGCAATGAAGCACATGTGGACAATGTTCCCTTAATTCCAGTTTGTACAGACATTAATATCCCCTCTACTTGAATGCATTTCAAACAACGGTCAGCTTAGTGATGTAACTAAGGTATACCATCCTTTTCAAAGGTAAACCTATACTTGAAAAAGCTTGAGTTGTTAGAAGATGTTTAAAGATATAGCAACAAAACTCTACAATATAATGGCTATTGATAGAGCAACAGTAACAGTAAATAGCAACAAGGAAACAAATATTTTTATTAGATATTGTCTTATTCTATATTAAAAAATATGTAAATCAATGTCCTGTTTTTTCACTCTGAAAATTTAGCTCTTTATTTGACTTTTCTCATTTAATGTATTTTTTTTTACTGCATTGGTTACTAACAACAAAATCTCTACTATATGCAAAAATGCAGAAATCGTGAAGTCTAAGTGAAGAAAGGTTAAACTTTGGCACAGCAAAAAAATGTTTATACAATGATTATTTATTTGTCAGCTAAAGTTTGCCTAAATCCAGCAGAAGCCCAGGCAAATATGCTCTTAAAAATTTAATATATGCCACAAGGAAATGGAGTATGCCATTCTCCCCATCTCCTGGGCACTTGCCTCAACCTGTTTCATAATAAAATGTGAAATTGCTCTCCTGTAAAACCATGACAATGGGAGAAATGAAAAGAAATTTTATTAGAATAGGAAAGCATTTTTCACCTTCAGTAGCAGCTATTTCTTCAAGGGAAACAAAATCAAAAGGATCATCTGATAGATAGTGCCTATTTTAGACAGATCTAGTTTGTACAGCTTAATATCTTAAGATATTCATTGAGATTTCTTTTAGCAACATGTACACAAAGATGTTTACTGACAACACTATCGATAGAAAATTACTTATAGGTTAAGATGGAATACTAACACTATGAATTTCTGTTCTAGCAATCATTATACCAGTTAATCACTGTTTTCAGAAACAAATAAGCCAAAGAACTAGCCATTTGGGTAATTTGATCTAGTTATAAACATTTGATACCATAATGCTGCTGACTTCTAAATCACCAATAGAACAATCTTCTCAAAAAACATGATAAAAAAAACCTGAACCAAGGTCAGTTAAGCCATTTTAGGTTACCAGACTTCTAAACATCTAAATTAATTTCATGAAGACTTTCAAAACATGGTTTTGAAAACTACCACGACACAGACTCAAAGGTGAAAACCTGAGTTTTCCTCAAAGACTTCAGAAAAAATAGGTGTATTGGAGTTGTTAAACTATGCTTACCACAGTTTTCCATAACTTGAAAAATCACAAATAACACCCCCCATAGATAAATAATGCTAATTAAAAATAATTTCAAAAATGCTGATGAATTCTGTTTGGGATATCAATTTAAGACACCTGAGCAGGAATTAATTACAAAACTAAAAGTTAATGATTCTTCTTGCATAAGGAATCTCGAAAAAGTAATTTTTGAGGTGCAAATATGCTCTCTAGTATTTTTAGTTTTTACATTCCAACTTGCACATACACATACTCATGGACATTGATTCGCGTGACAAACTCACTTGCAAATCTGCATACATACACAAAAAGAATCTTAAGAGAATAAATCTCACAAAAATGAAAGAATGTGAGGCAAATCATTCAAAGTATTTGAGTACAAAAATATGATGTTTTCTGTAGTTTGTTCAATAGTATTGTATAAGTCTCCCTCTCTCCTCCCAAGAAAAGAAAGAAATTGAAGAAATCAAAAGTAACAATGGAATACATAGTATCTTGGCTTAGGATAAAAGTGATTACAACCACAGAGGTACAGATATATTTTAAACTTGCCTAGGTAAAGCATACCTAAGAATTTTTAAAGCTCTATTAAAAAAATTCTAGACCTTTTTTAGGTTGTGTGGTCTTCGAAACCTTGGAAGATTTTAAAGAAGTAGAAAGTAATGCTTTAATGCTCTACTGATTCTCTGCTAATACTTTTTAGGTTTAACAGTGTAATTCAAACAATCCCGCCTTGGCAGTTACTCTTCTATTCCAGTTAAAGTTTCAGAAGAGTTGATATCATAAATCCACACTAATTTGCATTAACTGTATTTACAAAGAACAAATGTACATTAATAAAATTAATACAAATTACTGTGAATGTACTATAAAGACATCTTGTCCTGCTATCTGCTGTCTTGCTTTTATGAGTTTTCAAACAATATTGATAAAGATGATAAAATAAAATACTTTTTTCCTATATGAGGCTTCATATGACATTCTGAGTAAGAGCCTAAAATGATGTGAAATCAACACGCTGCATGTTTTCAAAAGCTAGATTTATTCAGACAACCTACAAAGGATTGTCATGAGTTCTGTAACTGACTATTAGAAGTCAAGAATGCATTAAAAAAATGTATGCTCTATTTTAATACGCTTCATTTCAATCACATTTACTTAGACATGAGGTGATGCTTAATTCACGGAAGTCCTATGGCCTGCATTGTGCCACATGTAAGACTCGATTACAGTGTTTCTTCTGGCTTTATGACACATGAATCCATTAATATCTGCAGAATTAAGCAGTTTTATGTCTGGTAGTTAAAGACTTGCATGACTGCATTAAAGGAGGCTAAAAAGTTACCATATTTCAATGTAAAATTCTTTCTAATGAACTCTTTACATAAGTAAAGATAATAAATAGAGTCTTCAGAAAGATTAAACCTTCCGTGTACCTTCCCAAGTTACTTAGCTTGGGAACTGACTAATTCAGAAGCTTAATGGAGCCTGTTGCTTCCAGTAGCAGTTTGCCTCTATTGGGAGAGAATCAATATTCATAAAGAAATTTGTGTTATGATACATTGATAACCCTAGCTTTATCATGAATAATTATTTCAATTGCCTGATTAGATTTTCATTGCATATTTATCTTTATGTTAAATCTTTCTATACTCTCAAATCATCTTATTAAAAAAGTACTTAATCAAATAAATGACTAGAAACTTACTGTACTTTTTTTTTTTAATAACTTAATGACATTAGATGTTAAAAATATGGGAAATGCAAAATGTATCAAAAACATGTAGGTGAAAACTATAATCCAACTTTTGTGTAGTACTTCTTCAATTAATATTTCCAGACAACTTGTATGCAATGAAACCTTGACAAATTAAAAAGTGTTTTTCTTCACTAAATATCTTCTTAGCCTCTTGTCTTACCACCCAAGCTGTGGAAAGAACTAGCAGGGACTGTAAGGATGAACCACCGCCCACTGTACTTGAAGAGCAGGTTCGGGAACATCTGAGGAACTTGAAGGTGCACAAGTCCATGGGACCTGATGAGATCCATCCGCGGGTCCTGAAGGAACTGGCGGATGAAGTTGCCAAGCCACTGGCCATTGTATTTGAGAAGTCGTGGCGGTCTGGTGAGGTCCCCGATGACTGGAAGAGAGGGAACATAACCCCCATTTTTAAAAAGGGGAACAAGGAGGACCCGGGCAACTACAGGCCGGTCAGCCTCACCTCTGTGCCTGGCAAGGTCATGGAGCAGATTCTCCTGGGAACCATGCTAAGGCACATGGAGAGCAAGGAGGTGGTGGGTGACAGCCAACATGGCTTCACCAAAGGCAGATCATGCCTGACCAACTTGGTGGCCTTTTATGATGGGGTGACAACATCGGTGGACAAGGGTCGACCAACGGATGTCATCTACCTGGACTTGTGCAAAGCTTTTGACACTGTCCCGCACGACATTCTTCTCTCTAAACTAGAGAGGCATGGGTTTGATGGATGGACCACTCGGTGGATAAGGAATTGGCTCAATGGCCGTACTCAGAGAGTAGTGGTCAACGGCTCGATGTCCATGTGGAGACTGGTCACGAGTGGCGTCCCTCAGGGGTCCGTGTTGGGCCCGGCCCTCTTCAACATCTTTGTCGGTGACGTGGACAGTGGCATGGAGTGCACCCTCAGCAAGTTCGCCGATGACACCAAGCTGTGTGGTGCCGTTGACACGCTGGAAGGGAGGGATGCCATCCAGAGGGACCTCGACAGGCTGGAGAGGTGGGCCCGTACCAACCTCATGAAGTTTAACCAGGCCAAGTGCAAGGTCCTACATCTGGGTCATGGCAATCCCAGGCACAATTACAGACTGGGTGGAGAATGGATCGTGAGCAGCCCTGAGGAGAAGGACTTGGGAGTACTGGTGGACGAGAAGCTCAATATGAGCCGGCAATGTGCTCTTGCGGCCCAGAAGGCCAACCGCGTCCTGGGCTGCATCAAGAGGAGCGTGGCCAGCAGGTCGAGGGAGGTGATTCTCCCCCTCTACTCTGCCCTCGTGAGACCTCACTTGGAGTATTGCGTCCAGTTCTGGAGTCCCCAACATAAGAAGGACATGGACCAGTTGGAGAGGGTCCAGAGGAGGGCCACGAAGATGATAAGAGGGCCGGAGCACCTTTCCTATGAGGACAGGCTGAAAGAGTTGGGGCTCTTCAGCGTGGAGAAGAGGAGGCTCCGGGGTGACCTTATAGCGATCTTCCAGTACCTCAAGGGGGCCTACAAGAAAGATGGGGAGAGGCTGTTCAGGAGGGCCAGTTGTGATAGGACAAGGGGTAATGGTTTTAAAATAGAGGGAGGTAGATTCAGGTTGGATATTAGGAAAAAATTTTTTACCATGAGAGTTGTAGAACACTGGAACAGGTTGCCCAGAGAGGTGGTGGATGCTCCATCCCTGGAGACGTTCAAGGCCCGGTTGGATGAGGCCCTGAGCAACCTGATCTAGTTGGAGATATCCCTGTTCCTTGCAGGGGGGTTGGACTAGATGACCTTTGAAGGTCCCTTCCAGCCCTAACCATTCTATGATTCTATGATTCTTCCCCTCACTCCCAAATGTTCAAATTTTTTCGATAGAAACACTTTACTATGATACATCCCACAAGTGGCAACAAATTTTAGTTAAATAAACTTTTTATTATATTCTTTTTGTTCAAAGCCCAGTCATGCTCCAGAATTAATATACTACTGTAGTGAAATAATACAGCACTTAATTCATCTCCATTAGTCCCTTCTGGTAAAAGTAGGGTGGAAAAAGGGTATCAGTCATTCTACTACTTCTTTTTTTTCCTACTTTCTCATCTACGCACATTCTCTCATCCTTCTTTTTCTATTGAAAAAAAACCCAATCAATAAACAAACCCAAACTCTGAAAGAACGAATCCCCTGAAATATAAAAAATAAAAGACTCAGACACAGGGAAAATCCTATCTGATTTTAACAATTTTTTTCTCTGTGCCAAAAATCATTCCCTTTTAAATACTTGTCTATATATTGGATATTGTACAGAGCAATGACCAGTATTTATGCATCTGAAATATTTAATAAATTTATTAATACAAAAATTAATTAAATAAATACAATAATTCCATATGATTTAATGAACTGCTGGGATAAAGGGGACTCCTTAGATCAGATTATTCTCATCTAAATTTGGACATCTGCGTTTAGATTATTATGTGTGACTACATACATTATGGCTAATGACATTTGAATTATATTTCCTTATCCTGTGGAAAAAGCATCCAAGAACATTCATTTGTATTACTTCAAATACTAAGCTTCAATTTCATATGCTATACCAAGGCTATTACCTGAATACTGTGATATTTTATCAATTTTTCCACTGCACCACAGTCCAGCTGGAGAATTTGGAGCTGAGACTGTTTTTCTGAAAGTTCCTTCTGTACATGGCAGTGTTTTTCTTGTGCCTAGCCAATCTCGTCTTCCAGTTTTGTTATGTGATTTTCATGTTTTTTAAACTTAAAACCAATTGAGATTATATGGTATGATTTAGATAGAATAGCTTTCATTCCTGCCAAATCTTTATTTCTGTTTCTAGAAGTATCCAATTTAAGCAAGCATTTTATTATATTGTTCCACTGATTTCAATCTCTTTCATTCTTGCTTACTAATTAGATGGATGAAAATTATGAGCAATCAAACCACATTATTTTTTACATAGCTGTGTTAAATTAAAAGTAAAAACAAAAAAATAAACAAAAAGGCATTCCTCTCTATAAATACACATGCAAGAGAGGGGAAGGCAGAAAAAACTAGTGTTCTTGCAGTTTACTTGGCCTTATCAATAGAAAATTAATGTAACCCAAATCTTCACAGCTGGCAAGAAAATTACTGTGGAGTAAGACGGAATGTAAATATTGTCAGACTGTACATTTTTTTTCTTCAGTATATGAGGTAGCCTATTCCTTTTTTCACTGAAAGAAAACCAAAAAAAGTCATTGCATTTTTTCCCATAGACTCTCTCTGTCCATACACAGCGTTGCTGTAGAGTGACTGGCGTCTGTGAGTTCACATGCTCATTTACTTTTTGTTATAACTTGGTCTTCTTCGTGTCCCTTTATTCAAATAGTATTTGGTTTTTTATCTTTGCTCATACCTGAGACAAGACACTTCACTATCCTGTGCTCCAAAATCCTTATCTATAAAAATCCTTTTTTATACATCAAAAATACATATATAAATACACACATATATGAAATCCTAGTATTTTTTAAAAATTTAAATTAAATTATACATCCTTATCAAAATATGAAATCTCTATCCTTAGCAAAATACGAAACCTGTGAACGTAAAGTGCTAAAGAGTTAGATATTGTTATCATCGTAGCTATTATTCATGCATTCTTTAAAATTTGTAGATATTTGTTCATCCAAGGATATCATTAGGTATTAAATAATGCAACTACTTGTCTCAGTCCAAACCGAAGGTAATTTTGAATTTCTACAAAAGTGTCACATAATGTCATGAAGCATTAGAATTTTCTTTCACAAATAAAAGTTAAGTGCAAATGGTATTTTCAAAAATTACTGCAAATCTCTCACAGTTTAATGTTTCCTTAATCAAAATAATACTTTCTTTTTAAGTTTTGGTACTAATGTATTTCTTTACACATTACTAAAACTTATAAATTATTAACACTACATATTGGGAAGACAGAGATATTTATAGGATTGAGGGCTTTAAAGATTAATTTGTCACTTTTTTGAAGTTTCTGAAAGTAGACCTGAGTAGAATAACAATTATAAACTATTAAAAATCATATTTTTAAAGATTTCAACACACTAACTGAGACAAATTCAAAATGAGATGACACCAACCCCATTTCCAATAGTAATAAGAAAAAGATTTTTCCATCTGTTTGTATACTCTGTATTTATGCGGAAATCTAGAAAGTGTATTTAACAATAGGAGAGTTTATGTGAACCGTTAGTTGATCTGGATTATAAATAACTAGTTTTTCGCATTCAAAAACCATGACTAAATAAAACAATTGGGTGTTTTTTAAGATTTCAATGAAAAGGTGCTGCTTTCATAGTACCTTGAGTTCATAGATTTAGAAAATTATTTTTTTTCTTTATCCTCAAATCCTGTTGACCTTGCATAGGACAAGAACAAGACATGAAGTCATCCACTTGGGAATTGACAAAAGCTACTTCTGCTTCTCCATCTAAACAGTCTTGCAGCCCATGTAAGCAAGATAAGCAGTTCCAGATAACCATAAAATTCAGCATGGATGGCCTGTTGTAGAAAATCATAATATTTTTTTGCCCAGTACAGTGGGAATTAAGGATCTGAAGAAGAAAAAATTCAAAGTCAAGTAATTCAGATTGAATTTACAGTTCCTATAATTCTAGGGACTTTCTTTAGGAATAAGTCCCAACTGAACAAGTCCCCAGGTTTGAACTCATCTAGATGACATTGGTTAGCTTCTGTAACAAAATAATGTTACGTCAGTTAAATCTACAGGCAAACAGTACACTATAACTTTCCAAACTTTGGCTGGATTCTGTAAGGTTGTAACTTAACACAGATGAGCTTTTGCATTTTTCTTGACGCACCCTGCTCTCATCTCAGAGTTCTGATCTACTTCTTTTGTGGCAAAGAGCACTTCAAAATAATCTCCAGAAATGTTTTTCCCACAAGTGTGAAGGCTTACCACTTCCTTAAAATTGAAGTCAGCATTAATTTTTTTGTGTCAAAGCTAAAAGCGATGGCAGAATTAGACAAAATATCTCAATGCTTCCTCTGGAAGATATATATCTTTTCCACTTCTTGGACTATTCTAATAATAAAGTTGTATCTTAGAGACAAGACAGTAACTATATTCCTCTTTTTATAGTGACAAAATAAACTAGTGGTAAAAGACAAACAAATATTAAGTGTATGAGTGAATATTTTTAATTGCTCTGTAAAAATCGATGAATATATGTTACGATAAACTTACTGAATTGCTACTTACCTTCCTATGTATTTGTCTTTCAGTATCTGAAAACGCAACTGGAAAAGAAATCTACAGAAAACTGTTTGTCTGGAAATACTTAATAGCTCTTAAGCAAATATACCAGCAGAAACAGTTGCCTATTACATAACTAAGGTCAGTTCCCTGACATGCTTCTAATCTCATAGGTATCAGTGTTGAAGTGTACATCCCATGTATGTAAACTCAGGATCATTTAACTAGCACCTTATGTGTCTTTATACAAATCCACTCAATTCAGAGTACTCAGATCCTCATCAGAGTCTCTCAATGAAAAACATCAGATGCATGGGAACGAGAGAATAATTGTGAGATCTACATGGGAATAAGCTTCTTGAAGGAATCATTATCAAGAAAACAAATATTTCATATTTTTCATTACTCACTGGCAACTGCATGGTGATCGCCCTTCCAAAGACTCTCTCCAGAAACACAGGAAAGTTTTGTGAAGTTAGGCATTTGTTTTAAAAATTGTCATAATGGAGTATCAATCATCATATCTGAACACATTCCCGATGTCTGCTCCTGAGCATACCTGAAAAAGGAACTATTTAAAAAACACGCTTCAGGGGCTGCTTAAGTCTTATTAGAATATTTCCCAGCTTGCAAGGAAATAGATAGCTTGTTCAACTTGTACGAGCAGCTATATTTGTAAAACAAACACTTAAATACTCTGGGAAGAAACAGTTTATCTCCAAATTTCACAGATTCAACAGCTACATGATAAAACTTAGTTCTGTTATGAGTTTAGCTTAGGTATCAGAAAGATAGTCTAATGTTTCTCTAGGCTACCTTTCACTTTCTGGACTTAGCTTTACTAATTAGTCCACTACCATGACTGTGCATCTTGTAGAGCCTAAGCAATCACAGTATGCTGAACATATGAAAACACTAAGCCACTTCTGCAAAACATCTGATGTGGTCTACCTATACGCATTTCTCCCTATGAAACAAAGTGAAAGTGACTTAGCTACTATGACAAATACTGCTGACACTGTGCAGTGATGCAATTGTCACATGAACAGGAAATGTTATCAGAAATGTATAGGTTGAGTAGCAAATAGATAATCAAACTTGTGTTCCATGAATATCAAGAAATACCAGATGTAAATCTCAGTGAAGAAACAGCTGCCAAATGGTCTTTATGCACAGGCCAGCTTTTAGAAGCACTGAAACAAGAGGGTGAGGAACAAACAGCTAATGTCTGGTAGATCAATGAGATACCTCCAACTAAAATAGTCGCACTTGGTAGCTTTTTCAGCAAAATAGATTTGAACGATGGGAAGGGTGAGCAGCCCATAGGAAAAATGCTTCCAGTGAAACAGGAGAATACATGAGGAAGTTACTATGGGCTGTTGTGGTCAACATCCACTATCAGTCCTTGGGAAGTAAATGCAAAATCTTTATTATTTCTCAGTGAGTCACTTCTACCAATAAACTCCTGGTAATTATACTCAAATCTGGCAAAAGGCAAAGTAAAAGCAATATAAACTCCTGTTTTTCACTAAGAATGAAGAAAAAAAACAACCTAGAAAATTTACTGTTATGTGGATTTATTATAGTGGTATATCATTCTGCTGCCTATCAAAAAGTTTTCCATAGTTAGACATGGTTTTCAGTTGTCTAGAGCTTTACTCAGCTGCATCAGTTTGGACTGAAATTTGTGTTACTGAGTTTCTACTCAAAGCCAAATTATTTTGGAAAGTGTAAATGAAAATAATATGGTTATTTTTTTAATAATAAGAATATGGTTATTTTTTTAATATATTTAATATTTTTTTTGTGCCTGGCAATCCCAGGCACAAATACAGACTGGGTGGTGAATGGATCGAGAGCAGCCCTGAGGAGAAGGACTTGGGAGTACTGGTGGACGAGAAGCTCAATATGAGCCGGCAATATGCTCTTGCAGCCCAGAAGGCCAACCGCACTCTGGGCTGCATCAAGAGGAGTGTGGCCAGCAGGTCGAGAGAGGTGATTCTCCCCCTCTACTCTGCCCTCGTGAGACCTCACCTGGAGTACTGCGTCCAGTTCTGGAGCCCCCAACATAAAAAGGACATGGACCAGTTGGAGCGAGTCCAGAGGAGGGCCACAAAGATGATAAGAGGGCCGGAGCACCTTTCCTATGAGGACAGGCTGAAAGAGTTGGGGCTCTTCAGCGTGGAGAAGAGGAGGCTCCGGGGTGACCTTATAGCGGTCTTCCAGTACCTCAAGGGGGCCTACAAGAAAGATGGGGAGAGGCTGTTCAGGAGGGCCAGTTGTGATAGGACAAAAGGGGTAATGGTTTTAAAATAGAGGGAGGTAGATTCAGGTTGGATATTAGGAAAAAATTTTTTACCATGAGAGTTGTAGAACACTGGAACAGGTTGCCCAGAGAGGTGGTGGATGCTCCATCCCTGGAGACGTTCAAGGCCCGGTTGGACGAGGCCCTGAGCAACCTGATCTAGTTGGAGATATCCCTGTTCCTTGCAGGGGAGTTGGACTAGATGACCTCTGTAGGTCCCTTCCAGCCCTAACCATTCTATGATTCTATGATTCTATGATTTCTAAAAATGATATTAACAAATATATTTGAGTATGTGCATGCAGAGAGAGATCATTTATCTTAAAAGCTTTATATCCATTGTTTTGAAAAGTTCTGATGTCTCAGAAAAGGGCAGTGCCTTGCTATGGCTGTTACTTATCCTGTCTTTTTGCTGCCCTAGAAATACAAAATTAAGAGAATTTTTCAGATAGAGCCATGTAGTTTTAGCACACATTACCTTGGTTGGCACAAGGTGACCAAAAATGACAAAAATTACTTCCCTGTTAGAGAAAGCGCCTGCTTGCCAAATCTCTTTCTGACCTCATCAAGTCAGACAATACACCATACCAAGCAAGGAATCCCTTCACAGCTGCTCGTTTTGAAAAGTATCCATACGAAAGAGGTGAATCCAATTCTACTTTTTAGGCTGGGTACTTTCTGAAATCTATTTTACTTGGGAACTCTGATGCCGCTTTTTCTGAAAAAAAAAATCACTGTGGCAAAGTCAAATATTCAGCATTCACAGCACATCAGAATTAAGGATGCCAGCTATCTTATTTTCTGCCCAAACTATGTATGCATATTTGTATGTTTGTGTCTTTATCATTTGATAATATAATTTCCTTTAAACACCCATCTTACATGATGACTTTTATCACTTAAGAAGCAAATAGTTGAGTATTTTGGTTAGCTATCATTTATCTTTCAGAGTTCAAAGCACAACATTCAAGTGCTGATCTGAATAAAAAAACATCCTTGGCTCATAAGCTTCTCTATCTGAGTTTCCAAAACCTTCAAATTAATTGTGATAGTTTGATGTTGGGGGGGGGGGTGTTCTGGTGGCAGGAGAGGGGATTTGCTCCCTGTGCCACCAGATCTGAGTCCCATCCCCCTCGGGGGGGTTGAGCCAAATCGGCGCCTCTGCGAATTGCCCTATTTAAGTTGAGACAAAGGGACAGGAAAGGGTCTTTTGCCCAGGAATGAGGAGAGGGGAGGAGGGCACTGCCCTCGCTCCCGGCTCCTGGCCAGGCGGCCGCTCGGCCCGGGCCAGCGCCACCGCCACGTGCTCAAGAGGGCGCTGGGGGAACCGCATGGGGGACTCGGAAGCACCTCGCTCCCGGGGTGCCCGCCGGGCCGAGCTCCCCTACAGAGGATTAAGATCTAAGAGAAAAAAAACACAACGACCAGGTGAGTCAAGATGGAGCAGGAGAAGGGGTACTGGAGCTGAAGTTTTCCCTTGCAAGTCGATGTGAAGATGTCAGGCGGCCCCCCTGCAGCCAGGGTGTACTCGGTGGAGCAGAGACCCACTCACAGCCCGTGGAGAAACCCACGTCGGGGAAGAGATGCCTGAGCCCAGGAGAGGTCGTGGAGCATTGGGATGCACGACGAGGTACTGTTAATAATGGGCATGGAATGCATGACGAGGTCGTGGAGGCATCTGGAGTCCGTGGGACGACCCACACCGATGCGAGTGGCAGCAGCTCCCTAAGAGGCCGAGACTGGTAAAGCCCGAACTGGTGCAATCCATGGGGACGGATTGCAATCCTGCAGGTAGGACTTACGCTGGAAAAGTTTGGGGATTTTTTCCTCGTGAGTAGGGATCCACCGAAGCAAGGGAAACATGGTGTAAGGACTCCTCCTCCTTTAAGAAAGGAGCGGCAGTAACAACATGGACGAACTGACCTGCACTCCCCCATTCCCTGTCCCCCTGCGCCACGGCGCGGGGGCGGGGAGGTAGAGCCAGGATCGAAAGGAAATAGGAGGTGGGAAGGTGTTTTAAGATCTGGCCTTGTTTTCTCTTTCTCCTCTCAGGTAACCAGTTTCGTTCCCTTGTGTCTCTTGTTAAGTAACTGTTAATAAATTGTTTTAAGAAGAAAGCCGGAGTCATGTTTTGCCCGGGACCATGGTTGGTGAGTGCTCCCTCTCGGTTCTTGTCTCGACCCTCAGTCCAAAAACCACGACATTAACTCACACTTTTTTTTTTTTTTTTAATTTCCTGATCATGCACTGTGCACAAACTAGTTAAGTCCAAAACAAGATCCTGGAAAAAACTTTTAGTTCATTCAGCGGCAAATACTGAATCCACACCCTATAGACCATGTCAATATGCACCAGCTTGCACAATTTCAACTGAGAAACAGGGCTCCCGCACTGACACAACTAAAAAGAAAGTATAAATGTAGCCACTGATTTTCAGCACAATGATGTCTGAGTATTTCATAAAAATCAGTATCCCATCATGTGAGAATATAGCTCTATTATTGTTTTATAGATAAGTTGAAGCCAACAGATCTGGCGACATGGGGTAAAAGATTATAAGGAGGTTCACATAAAGGAAAAACAAAATGTAGAATTGCTTTCTAATCATAATGCTCAGTTGGGATATGTGAGAACATTGATTAATTTCTCTGTTAGTTTGAAGCACTTTGAATCAACATCATTCCATATTATTCTGAGAGGGATTGCTCTCAGTCTTGCAATCTTCCCCTTTCCATAGGAATTTTAGCAGTTATTGAATCAGAGAGTCAGGAAAACTTGTATGTGCTCAGGCACTATTGTCCTCCTCTGCAATGTGGATGACCTTCGCTCAAATCCCCAGTCAGACAAAGGACAGAACTGAACCTTGTTTTCTCACATCTTTTGTTAGTGTTTCTTTGCAAAGATCTTTAACAGTTCAAGCAAATTATCATTGGCTAGAGTTGTACTTGGGAAAGCTCAGTCTGCTAGAGATCAAATGGCAGAATCTCATATTGGATATTCAGAAAAGTTTAGATGAAGGCTACTTCTGCCACTTTATGGACTAGAAGTTTTTTCCAGGATCTTGTTTTAGACTTAACTTCCTTGTGCAGTGTGCATGATCAGGGAATTTATTTTTTTTTTAAAAAAAAGTGTGAATTAATTTGAAGGTTTTGGAAATTCACATAGAGAATCTTATGAGATATTGCTTGATTTCTGTAGCAGAGGCCAAGAAAATATCAAGTTCTCCAGTTCAGTGTTGAACTGTCTTCATCATATGTCCACTTCATTTTTTTTTCATAGAGTTTTCTTTTTCATCAACTATACAACTTCCTGCTCAAGCAACACAAGAGGAAGGAGTCAAGCAAACAACTTACCTCAATGAACCTTCTTAATCAATTCCTTGATCATTGCCTTTCCTGTGGTGTTAAGCAAGGCTCAAGGTAAATGATAGTGTCAAAATTTTGGTGTAAAAATAAGACATTTTCATAAATTGTAACAAAAGCAGCTGATCTGAAGTTGTGAAGATCTTCCTTTTTTTTTTTTTATTTAATCTAGTAATCATGGAGGATGAAAGGATTTGCTTTGAAAGACTATTTTATATTTACCTACACAATTGCTTGACTGAAAAATTTTGTCCAAGTTAAAAAACAAAGCAAAATGAAACTTAAGTCAACTCATTGATTTGTATTAATCACATACATGGAATCACAGATTTTAAAACTTCCCAGTATTCTCAAGGTAGTTATAACCTATTTTTCTTTTCTTAGTATGCTGCATCTTTCAAATATATTGTAGAATCACAGAATCATAGAATACCAGGTTGAAAGGGACCTCAAGGATCATCTGGTCCAACCTTTCTTGTCATCTGGCTCTGTCCCATGTTGGAATTGCTTCCTGCTGTTAATTAGAGGCGACTATGATTTGATTAATTGCAAACATGTGTTATATATGCACAATATGGAAAACTGTATTCTATATTTTTCTACTTAAAACATGCTTGAATGTAATGGAAATAAGCCAAACATTTTTTAATGACTCAGGATCTAATCTTATCACAATGAACAATATGGATATGATCAAAATAAGACATTCTAATCCATTTGAAGTGTTAAAAGTTCACAGAAATATGCACTAATCATGTACAGTATTTCTCAATACAATACAAGCAGGATTTCAAATACGTGAATGCATACCATATGAGAATCATTGCTATGTGTAAATCATAAGTTCCCCACCTCTCTCCATTTCCACAAAGTGTTGTCTCAGTCTGATAATTCGCTTTTCCTGGTCGCACATTGTTGGCACAGGTCCCATGTAGACTTTTCTGAAGACACTACTCACATTTTAAGACCTAAGGAGCTTGCAGTCAACAATGGCTATAACATTTCCACATTATTTTATATAGCTCTTGGTCTTGAAAGGTCTTTAATAACTACAGTACAAATGCAAGCTCCTTTATTAGGACTGGATTATTCATATGCTTAAATTAAATTTTGAAGTTAGTAATTATACTAGTAATTACTTCTGGTGTTCCCACCATAAGAGAGGCATAGATCTGTTGGAGCATGTTCAGAAGAGGGCCACCAAGATGATCCAGGGGCTGGAGCACCTCTGCTACAAGGACAGGTTGCGGGAGCTGGGATTGCTCAGCCTTGAAAAGAGAAGACTTCAGGGGGACCTAATAGCTGCCTTCCAATACCAGAAGGGAACCTACAGGAAGGCTGGGGAGGGACTTTTTACAAGAGTGTCCACTGATAAGACAAGGGGAGAAATGGGTTTAAGTTGAAGGAGAACAGATTTAGATTAGATTTTAGGAAGAAATTCTTCAGTAAGAAGAAGCGGTAAGACTTTGGAATAAATTGCCCAGAGAAGTTGTGGATGCCTCCTCCCTGGAGGTGTTCAAGGCCAAGTTGGACAGAGCCTTGAGCAGCCTGATATAGTTGAGAGGCGTCCCTGCCCATGACAGGGAGGTTGGATTAGATGATCTTTAAGGTCCCTTCCAGCCTATGCCATTCCATGATTCTATGATTCTATGATACAGTTATATAAGAAAAGTTCACTATATAAGGGACGTTAAGCATATGATTAAATGCTTTCTGGGTTTATAAGCATCTTTAAAGATCACTCCTAAATAAAAAAGTTTTGAATACTTTATGTCACATTAACGTAAGTGCCTATGCATTTTTGTGCAAATAAAAGTACTGTATTAACAAAAGTTCTCTTAAGAAATTTCCTCAGGCTATTCAAAAGAGATTATTTTAAATAAGCTAAATCTAACAATTTTTATTTTAAAAAATGACAATTATTTAATTTGCTGGCTCTAATTTTTTTGATGTAGAACTTTTTTGTTACCATTATAATTATTATTATACAGCCTCCAGTGGTAAGTGAAATATAATTCTAATTAATTTTCCTTACAATCGTATACAAATCAATAACTGTAAGCATCCCAAAGGAAAAGTATGCTGTATGGCCCTCCAAGTTCCTAATGAATGCAAATAAGCTGACCTTTCTCTGACAACTATGAATATTGTTTCACAATTTTGCCATTGAAATTGCTGTAATCAGCAATTCATACAGCAAATATGGAGCCAATATTAGTAGTAAATAACTATTCATTACAAGAAGGTATATTGTGTAGTTGCCATAGTGAACAAACATTTTGGGAAGCAGTTCCTCTAACATATTTTGTTAAATAAAACCTTCAAAGAAAATATGAATGCTCTCTTTATTTATATATATATATGAAAAAATACTTTGTATATCCTTGAAATACTCTAGTTTTAATTCTCTCTTTTTTAAATTGAGATACACGTACCTTCAAACCTCAAATTATTACTTTCTAACAATAACACCTGTTTTTATAAGTAGGGCAGTGAACCTGAAATGAAAGGAAGATTACAGTCAAAAATAAAATACGCAGGATTCTACATTTAAAAGGGGCAATAGGTCCATGAAAATGCAGTGTTTCTCATGCAATGATATAATAAAACTGTGAATGAATACAATAGATATGAAACAATAAGCTACCATAGCGCTACTACATCTAGTATTTCTTTCTCATAAATACTTTTCAAACAGCACTGGAAACATTAATATCTAAATGAAAGCTATAGCATGTTTTTAACATCTATTTTATAATGAAAAGCCTATAAAGGTTTAGGAGGATTGAAATTTGGAGCACATGCAATAGATCATTTTAGCTTCTACAAAACATTAAAAATGTATATGAAAATGTTATTTAGAACAGATTTGAAAAAAATAGTATTTACGTTAAACATGTTAATTACAGGTACATGCTGAACTCAGAAAAAGCAATAGGATTCAAAAAAAAAGGAAACAATAAAATGTTTTGGTTTATCATTTTTAATCAGCAAAAAACTTGAAATACATATAGCTGGAAAGTAGAAGCCTCAACTGAATACTATATTAATTAATATGTTTTGAAGATAGAAGTCATTAAATTCTTAGAAGTAATTTCACAAAAAAAAATATTAGTTCTCTGTCCTATTTTCGTGTTTTGCAATAACTAAATTTCTGATTTAATAAGCTTTCAATGCTCAGAGATCATAATCAAATATCAACTAATGTCATGTTAGAATATGTGATATTTTAAAAGAACAGTCCTTTCTTGATGACACTTCCTCAAGATCTCTACTCTCATACTTGTAATTCTTTCATGTTCAGAATGAATCCCTGCTACATCTCACTCAATATTGATCTTCAAGGCATTTCTCCCAATCCTTTCCCCAGTGTGGTCACTGAACAGTATAAAAGTTCAATAGGAAGATCAGCTGCTCATCCACTTTTTGCTAAAGCAATTTGTATTATGGATTTATTTTAGCAGTCTACAGTGGCAGTTGCTGTTTTTACTATTTAAATGCTTTGATTATCTGACCTTGCTTACTTTATCTTTTTAAGTGCTGTGCATGGGCTTTAAAGTTGATCAATAAATGGGGATTCCTCCACCACATTATGTTGAAATCAATCCTGATTCAGACTATTTGTATTTCACTCTTATGAGTCCATCTGTCTTTCTTAATTTTATATTCTCCTTTCTTAAATAATTTTGCCTGCCACTGCGAATGTTTACTGTCAGGTAGATTTCCGTTGCAATCAATTCAGCTTTTCCCAGTAGTAACTATAGTGTCTGGGAAGATACAAATGTATAGGATCATATCTTATACCTGCACAGTAATCTCCTGTAATATTGTTATTATTTAATTTTTTTAATTAAGTATTTGTGTCATACGTACTGTGGAAGTCAATAAACACAAATTTTCACTTACTTCAGGTCTTCATTCTTCAGTACTATTTAGAAAACAAAGGGTTCATGAACTTCTTAACTATTGCTTTATAGATTTATGCTTATAGTTTTATGTCTTCTGCTTATAGTTTTATGTCTTAAAATCAAACTAAACGGTACAGGCTTATTAAAATTTTTCAGATTTTCAATTTCTCTGAGAGCAACAGATAGAGTAATGGAACCAATCGGCCTTCAGCTGTGTCACAGTAAACCTTAGAATTCTCCTATCAAATTCAAGAACTATAATTAGTCTTGAATTTGTGCAGCGTAAAAAATTCTCTGAGAAACATTTTGTTATATATGGTATCTGATTTATTAAATATAGACAAACTTTTAAAATATTTCAAGTTTTTTAACTTCTTGCATATTTAAAAGTTTACCTTGCTTAATTCATAAAAAGGTTATCACAGCTTTAAGAAGCCTTAGCATGGGTATGTCAAAGTAGAAAAGGAAAAAGAAACTAAATACAAAACCTAACAATGCAGTTAACTTGCTGTTCACAGAGTCCTGAGCACTTAGTGGGTTATTTACCTAGAACATATAAAACTTACTGAATTACTACTTTGATCTCATTTAAACGTCTCCACAAATGTTCAGAAAAGGGAATACCATTTCCCCCTTTTTTTAAAATAAATCACACACACACAAAAAAGCATTCATTTGGATTTCCATTAAATTAATCTGAATTAAAATAGTCAGTCACTTCACTGATTTCTTGTACTGCTTATATCATAATTCACTACTTAACTTCTACAATAAAGTGTCACAACTACAAAATAAAATCATGAGCGATAATTAATATTAAAACAGTTTTCATCTTCAATCTTGCAAACTTGTGAAACAGTTTTTCACATGTTTATAGGGAAATTGGTTTCTTGAAACTGCTGACATTCATATATGTTTGAAAGACTGAAGCCTAGAATGCCATTAAGATCTGATACTACTTTACTCAGCTTGCCAGACAATACATTATTTTTCCATGCATAAAAAGAAACTTATCCACTTCTTCAATTATTCTAGTCCTTCACCTGATTGAGACTATTTCTGCTTATTCCAAGTTATTCCAGGTCCAGTGAACACTGAGGCCTTGAGAAGCTGTTATTCTTCTTCTTTCTTTAATGCTGTTATTCTTATCTTATGGTTCTCCACACTTTCCCTATTTTTTAAGAGAAAATAGGAATCATTCCATCATAAGTTTGACAATGGTAAACAAAACGAACCTTTGGTCATGACTGGAAGCATTTCTGCCTCAGCTCTATCTCTATATAGTGCACACCATGATGTCTCTGATGAGAGGGGAAGAACAAAAGGTGTCATGACCACAAATATCTTCAACATATAGGTAATTAGAAGACGTTAATATTAACATAACTTAGAAAAAATAATGGGATGATAGAGGTTTAAGTTAGCACCACTGATGAAGGTGGTGAATATTTGGCCTACTTTGTGAAAGTCATTATTAAACTTACGATAAAAAAATGATCCAAGTGAAAGTAAGCACATAAAGTAGTTAATAATAAACAGTCATTAAATGAAGAAAAACAGATCAGGATATTCACTGGTAATTGTGTATGTGCATGAAAAAGAAATGGCTCAGGCATCTAAAGCAGAATTTAACCCATACTGAAAGAAGCAGAAAATATGCAACAGTTCCTTGCACAATAGAACAATGCCATTTTTGTTCTTTTCTGGAAGTGAGTAATTTCAGAAATGAAAAATAATGCTTTCTAAGATTTGCCTATTTAAGACTTCTGTAAGTATACATATATTTTTTAAATGATTGATTGGTAACTGTACCGAAATCCTGCCCTCTCAGTATTTTTATAAAGAATTCTAGTTAATGCAGGATGGCACTCCTGAAGACAAATCAGTTTTTACTGATAATTCATTTCACATTTTCAGAGAACATACTGTTTTCTCCTTCTAAAATTCCACTAGTTGAGAAAAACACTCCCACTCCCTCTGTAAAAAGAGGAGTTGCTTTTGCCACTATATTAACTACTTAGAAAATAAAAATGAACATGCAAAAGAGGACAAGAATTACCAAAAGATATTATCAATAGCTTCTAGTAGATGGGGGGGGGGAGGGTTCAACTTAAGCAATACTTACTAACATCACTTGTGAAGATTTTTCATTTGATTGTGACAGCAGAGGGGAAATTTAGAAGAATTCACTGTGCCAAATATTATGCATTTCAGCAGAGCACAGCTTAAAAAAGACAAGTCCATACTGTTTCCCTCAAGTGGGTAAATGTTAAGAGAGAAGAATCCAAGTTTCATGATGCAGCAGCACAAAGCTGGGAAGTGAAAATTATGTTGCAGCAGAGTCTTGAAAATATGACTGTAAAAGTTAATCAATAAAATGTCTATTCCTGTCTATTCACTAGAGGCCCCAGCTGCATAGCTTCACACAATCGATACTACAAATTATTACGATTTCCAGGTTCCCACTGGACATTCTGAACAAATCTTTCAAGTGTAACAGGCTTATAGTGGGGGGGGGGGCAGTTTACCCTAGGTTTATTTCATCGAAGATAAGTATACAACAAACAAAGCCTGTGACTTCTAAAAACTTTCGGTTGTTTCCCTCTGAAATGCATACATTTTGGGCATCCTGTGAAATTAGCAGAAAATATTTTTATTCTATTTTAAAAGTAAATAACTAATGAGTATAATGGACCTTTTGTTGTTTTCAAATCCTAGTAAATCATATCCTTTTTTCACCACTTCCAGGAAAAATAACTTTTAATGTGTGATTTCACAACAAGGAAATAATAGCATACAGAAATGGACTCTTCCCCTCAAAGGCCCCACAACAGCTATAGCAGAATATCAGTTCTCCATGTAGTTTTTCACTGACCAATTTATGTTGTGTTGCATTTTTCTTTATATGGTCCTAAGCCCTCGCCTTGATCCCAGCTGCCTTTGCCAGATTCACTAAGTAGGGATGTAGGTAAAGTCCAGGACTGTATGACTTTGAATAACTCAGCACCAAAGGGATGCTACTTTACAACACATGTAGTACCCTTCATAGTGACTGAACATAACCCTTGTGACATTCCCTGTCCCAGAAGACCCAGGGGACAGAGATCCATTGTTCTTTCTGTCTCCCAAGGAACAGAACAGAGCAGATACTGACTGGCACAGCATGACTGTTTTCAGGTACACAGTAAGATGTTGTTTTCAATGGGAATGTCAATATTTAAAATCTCCAACTTTGTTGTTCAGTTTTTAGCTTTATTAGTTCAACTTTACTAAAACTATTGCTTTAAATCTGCAGTTTTAATTTTCCAGATTCAATGAATACTTCGCTGACTGTGATTATGCAGTAAAGAGTCAGAGTACTTTACAAAAGCAATAGTATCTCAAATTTAAGGTTAAAACTTAACAAAAGAACCAATAAAAAGATTTTGATAATCTGTATAGCTAAGAAAAGATTCCTCTAATTCAAAGTTTATTATGCTCACGTACTAAAGTAACAAACTTCCAAAGACACTGAATAAATTTAGAAAATACAACAGAAAAGGTAGGTTAGTTAATAATTTTTTGTGTCTTAAAAGATTCATTCAAGTTTTATTTGTTCACACAACTATAATATAAAACTATTAAAAAAGTCCCTCTGAAAGTCTTCTAATGATTATCCTTTTTCTTCTATTTCAATATTAGTGAAACTTATTTCATCGAACTTTTGCAAAACTCCTGCTCTCTCAAAAGCTGTATTTCATCTCACAATAGATCAGTTACAGCTGGGTGTTTCAGTCCCCACCCTCTACCACTATCTTCTGGTTAACACAACCAGAAGTCTTACAAGTTTGTAACCTTTTAATTTTCAAAGAACTATCTACAAGAATTGGCATAACATGGCATTTTGGCAACTGAGAAGTCTCTTGAAATGGTTAAGAAAACATGCTGTGGCAAAATATTCAAGCTAGGTTAGGAAAGTAAATCAGTGACGCTACTCTCCCTAGAGAAGTGCTAGTAATGTCTTTAGAGATATGACTACAGGTTTAAACCACCAAGATATTTTATTTAAAGAAATGAAGATACTTTACTGAAGACTATTTTTTTCATGAAGCTTTTCCCAGTTTTCAGCAGAAAAATTAACTTAAAACCTTTGAACTACAGAAAAGTTGAAGTTCCAGTCTAAGTCATTTACACTGAGCATACATTATCATATTTGGATTTTAAACAAATGGTGTTTATTGCATCTGAACTTAGCAAACCTCCTCTCAGAGAATATTTGTTAAGATAGTCTATGATGCTCTCCACAAATCTGTGATAAAACATTTAGCTTAAAATGTTCAGTCCACCACTAAATGAACACACTTCTTTTTGCAGTCAAGTTATCTTCTATAAAGTATTCATCTGTGTTCTATATTACAAAATAGCTTGAGATTCTGTCTGTATACTTAGTAGTTGCTTAACATAACTGTAGTAAGAACAGAGTAACTGTTTGCATACAAAAAGAATTAATTGCAATGAGTAATTTTTACCATACTTTAAATCTTGAAAAATCTGAATAATGAAACAGTTTGTGACTCAATGTAAAAGTATAGTTAACATTAAGCAAATTTTAAAAAGCTAATTGTTGAACATCAGTACTTTTTAATTAAATCCCGAGAGTTAGTATTTGATCTAATAGATACTAAATTTAGCTGATAAGAACAGAAGTACTTTTTTCAGTGTAAACTTTTCTAAATTATACAGTATACATGTTTTTGTTTATGTTAGCAATCTTACACATGCCTTGCTGTTGAGACTAAAAGTTCAAACACCAAATTTCCTTTAACTTCGTAGTGTCTTGCTTAGAGGCAACTTCTTTAACAAAGAAGAAATACAATAAGACCCATATGTAACCTTTGGTCTCTTAAAAGAGGAAGATGAGAATACCATTAAGAGATAGGTAATAAATAATTACACACACTATTCTACTGCAACACTACAGATTTTTTTTTAATTCCAAAAGTAAAGCAGACCACTAATAACAGTATTTTTTCAACATTCAATTTTTAAACTGTAGACTATATTTTAAAGCATGTATTAATCAATCATTTAGATTTAATAGTTTATTCAATAGACTTATAGAACACATTTACACTACATCTTACCTGAGAGAAATGATTAATATTGTACATATTAAAAGGATTTACTGTTGACTTTAATGTCTTCTGTTTCTCAAATACTGAAAAAGCAGTAACTCACTTGTAATCACTAATTTCTTCTTCAGAAGCTATAATGCGTACTCTCAGGGTCTTCAGCTCTGTCTGTGATTTTCTACTGTTCTGTTCTTGGCGAACTGTTTCTGCTATTTGTTCACTTAGCTGCTCTTGAGTTGCTTTCAAGCTGGATTCCATTAGAAGAAGTTTTTCATCTTGACTGGCAAGTTCTTGGGATGAAAGATAAAAAAAAAAAAAAAGAGAGAAAGCATTACATTTTAAACCCAAGCCGAGTGATATTTTTGTTTTAAGTGTAATGCAGTGCAACCCTCTGTAAGAGCTGGGCAAATGTCATTTTCAGGAGAAAAGCATCATTCAGCTTCCAAATTTTGAGAGGAAAATATATCACAAATGTATTAATTACTGGCTTAAGCCCCTTTCATTGCATTCCAATAAACTTAAATAAAGAAACTTGAACTCAATATTCTGCAAACATTTCAGCTGCTACCAAATCTTACTGTACATACACACATTCAGTATTTAGCTCATTCTATAGCAAACATCTATTGCCTTCTTAGTTTGCAATGTAAGACAATCTAGAATTCAAAATCACAGTTTCGAAAAGATAGCAGCTTTCTAACATTTCACAATAATAATGTATACAAATTAAGCTCAAAGTCTTCAATTTCATTACGATTTTTCATGAATTACAGAGCACATACATAGTAAAACCCCGTTCTTTTCCAAGGTCATCCAATAGATGGCAATCTTTCCTTAGACCAAAAGATACCATAGTTGTACACTGCCAGCTCTCTCAGAAAAATAAGTGATTTAAGACAAAGACATTTTTCCTTTGTTCTTTGTTGACCATTTTCCTAAAAGATATATGTACATAGGTTTTAATTTAAATATTTGACCCTTAGTATGTGAGTGCATGAGTTCGTATGGGTGTGCGGATGTATGCGTACCTACGCAGACACAAATACACACACATGTATTTGTTTTTATACTCTTTCATAAATATATGGCTTCAGGCATATGGGCACATTTAGTTATCAGGTTTAAAATATCGTAGAATAAAACTAATAATTGAAACAAGTGCTTCACAACAAGCATTTTATAGCACGCATTCCCTTCATTATGTACTATGCAAATTATTTTGAAATTTGACACCAGAAAATTTAAGAAATAAAGACGCCTTTAGTGATAGCGGTTCAGTAAGTATCATAACAGAGGATTTCACATGATCATAAATAAAAAAGCTTTTTTTTTAATGTGCTGTAGTATAATATTAAAGAGTGCTAAGTACGCCGGGCTTCAATGAAGTCAGAAAGCAGCATTTTCGAGGCTTAGATGGATAGAAGCCTTTAAAGAAAAACATTTCTGCTCTTTTAACATGATTCTGCATTTATTGTCTTTAATGTTTGACAGCGTTCACCATATGCACAGGATCTAAATTCAGCTATCATATCTACCTTTATGAATTCAGAACATCCAGATCAATTTCTTTATACAAAAAATGGTTTTGCTCTTTTCTCATTGACAGTAACAGAACCCCACTTCTCACAAAACACAACAACAGTTTGTTTAAATTTCTGCCTAAGGAAGGTACACAGCTAAATGTTAAACAAACAGTACATATCACTCACAGCTCATCTTTACTGCATATCAAGTGAACCTGAATCTCTGTGAACTAATGAGTTAAATGGTTATTAATGTCAATACATGTTTAAAAAAAATAGACAGTCTAATAAAAAACTTATAACAGGTTTTCTTTTGCATCTAAAAAATGAAGAATTTTGGTACAGAGAGCCTAAGCTGCCATCATTTCAGTAAGAAATATAATATATACCAAAGTTCTGTTTGTCAGTGCATTTTGGACCCATTTCTGCAATACCTTTGTGTGTAACTTTCCTGTGGTAGATGGTCTCACTGAAATCAATAAGAGTACTTATTTGATTAATGTTAATTATCTGTGAGCTCCCAGTATTTGATTTGAGTTTGAAATAAAAAGATGTAAATATTTCACATGTAACACTTACCTCTTCCCCTTAAAGTTTTCCAGCTGTTGATTGTTCTTTTTTTTTTTTTACATAGAAGATAATCCTTCATATGTCAAATGAAGTTTATTCAAATTTCAAGACTGATTAATTCACTGTCAATTTTATTTGAAAAAGCAGTGTCTGTATTATCCAGAAATGGAACATTAAAAATGTTTTAAAAGTTCTTAGAAGTAGTTTTAAGTTGTGATCCATTGCCAGGAGGCAGAATTATCTTCCAAAATTTATTTTATTTGTATCAGTTTTGCTTTGCAAGCAGATCCAACAATGCACATTTTGTAATTGGCATACCTATTTAAACATACAAAAGGTTATTTAGTCACTGTTTATGACAGTCTGTTTTAATTCACAATGTCCTGGTAAAAAAGGGTTAAATTATTTTAAGTTTACCTATGCCTTGGACTTGAGCCTTGGTTGATCCCAAGCCAGAGGCGCTAGCAGCTGCATGCTTTATTTACAATCCCTTTGTCAGACTTACAACTGCCCCAGGCTATAACATAGTGTACCTAATGTTCAAACTGGCAGGTAATCTTATGTCAAACATACTTCTTTGATTTAAAGTGATCAATAGATTCTTGTAAAGAGGTAATTTCTCTGATGTTTCCACCTTGCCTTTCTTACAGGTGATTCACACAAAAGCCTGCTTATATGATGTACGAACAATAAACAGAAAGCTATAATCATGTTTTTTCAGATGTTTCCGGTGCACAACGATTTTGGATCAATACCCTGTGTAATACAATTATCTGCAATGATCTGGTTGTATTGAAAAAGAATTTGCAGCAGACCTCTAGGGGGTTTTATCCAGAAACACGTATCTGGCAATGTTGTGAATAGTGGAAGAGAAAATTAAGGGGTTGACACAGGCTGTCTATTATGTTCCAAATGACTTCATTAATATTTTATTTGGTAAAAGTAGTATATTTCAAGCTTTACTATACTGTGACTTCAAAATATTAATAATGCAATTTCCTTGTTGCATTTGCTTATTTTGAAAAGTAGTTCTAGCACAGATGTTCAGTGTAAAAGCCAGAAGTATAAACCAAAAATTTTTTAAAGCAGTTTATTCCCCATAATCGAACAATTACTTGGGTTTTGTATTTTATTTTTCTTTTGTGGACACTATTCTCCTCAAAAAAAAATCTATATTCATTAGTGTGCTACTGCTAAAGCTGTTACCTTATCTATACTGGGGATTAATCATAGCGCTTTAAAAAGTCGTCTAAAATATTAACAATGATATCAAACTTGTTCAGTTAAAATTACACTTTGCACTGCCAGTGAATGAGCAGATGTTCTGGGACAGAAATAGATATTACACCAAATTAATACAAAGATTGTAGAACAGAAATAGAAATTAAAAAAAAAAATCAGTTTTGTTTAGTTTTCATGAAGTCACAGTCTATAGCTGTAAATTTACCCTAAAGCAGGACAGAGAATCTTTTATATTCATTTGATTACAACAATCATATGCCCATGTGATTGAAAATTCTATTCCATTAAACTGTGCCAAATTCACATTTCCGTAATATTACTATTTTTGTACATTATTACCTGTCTTTCTGTACTGCTTATGCACACCCTGCAGTTCCTGATTTAGCTGCTGAATCTCAGTTCTCAGTATGGTGGTTTCTGCCTCCGTCTGATTCTTTTCTTTCTGTGTGTCCTGGATACTGGCTTTCAGTTTCTTGACCACACTGTCAAGGTGCTCCACCTCAGCCGCTTTTGCTTTGATACCTTCCCTTCCCTGCAGGAAACCAGCTTCCGACTTTCTCAGAAGGTCATCTCTTTTGCGTATTGCCTGTGAAGACAAAAAGCATTCCAATAGTGCCTTTTATGATGTACTTTTTATACTGCATCCTGCTATTTTGAGCTATAGGATACATGAGATTATACAGCACCTCATTAGCAACTAGGTCAAGTACCCACATCTCCTCTAGGATCAAAAAGTTACAGCGACTTTAATTTAAAAAAGTCTGTTGAAGAAAAGATTCAGTATTACAATAAATACATCATTAATCAATACTTACAAGTTCAAAGGCAAGAAGAAATATTCCATGTAATTCTGAGAAAAAAAGCAGGAAATGCAGTTTGATCTAAATGAATTCTTTTCCTTTAAAAAAAAAAAAAAAAAAAGGAAAAAGGTTTGATGAATGGAAAAAAAAAAAAAAAAGAGGGGGGATATTTAACCTCTTGGTGCCAGCTGCTACAGAGCTCTTTCATTTGGTACTCGGGCAAATGCTGTAGGTTAATGTGGCCATAGGGATATCCCAAAGCCATAGCAAAAAAGCTACCATGCTACTTTTTTTCCTTCATTGTTTAAACTTCTTATCTGTGCAAAACTATGGTATTTAGACTGTTTTGTTGTTGTTTGAAGATGCCACATACAACTTGGACTTTGAATTTAGACGACCCTTTTCCCTTAAGATGCAGTGCCACGGTTTTAATCTTGGGCTACAAAGTTCTTAAGTACAGGCTGCAATTTCATAGGTATAAGTTTCGTATCAATCACTATTGAGTATTCACGAGTGACTGTGCTTTATTGGCTTGATGCCACACCTTGATTCTCTATCATGCTCCATCACGCTTCTTTTAATCTGAATATTTAGCACTCTTTCATGTCTTAATTACAGCAAATTGCACACAGTTGGCACCATTTCTTGAAATTAATCCCAGAGTACTTTGTTTCTGTCAAGCACATTCAAAGCCTTAGAGAATAATAGTAAATGTTATTGCAGATCTAAATTTAAATGACTGTCTATGTATTTAACTTAAGCCTTTAATTATTCGTGCTGTACTGTTTTTGGTTCAAATGTTAAACATTCTTTATTGAGAATGTAAAATTGTTTCAGAGAGCTTGAAACCAGCAATGTTAACATGACAACAATTATTTGTATTAACATATTTTTTCAGGTGTGTAAAACTTTATAGACAGCACGTAACACCCTGCCACAGTAATATGTTTCTGTGTCTTTCTCTTTATTCAGTAAATAATAAAAAGTTTCTAAATATGAGGAAGAGATTGTTGGCAGTTAATTCCCTTCTGTTGTTCTTCTATGGTTAACAAAAAAAAAAAAAAAACTCGACAAAAAAAACAGTCTACGCTCCTTCCTTATTAGTTGATTACTAAGCTGTCTGCAGACAGCGTATACCTTGTACATCTCTTTCTGAAATCCACTCAAAAAATTAAAGGATGTTGATTTTTTTTATTTTCTGTATACTAGTTAAAAAAAAAAATAAAAAGGAAAGAAACAATTAGACTATCCTAAATGCTGTCATTGCTGATTGAAATAACGTATTTGGCAAAGTGCCCAAATAAGTATAAATTATTTTTGCTCATTGTGTAGTTTAGTGATACGGATATTATGCTATTAATAAAGTCTAAACCTTTTCACCTTATTAATATTTGTCATGCTGGAAGCATTCACAAAGCAAGGTAAAAAGAGTAAATAAAACTCCTAGGCCTATGTACCATTTATCCCAAGAAAACATACAAGGCAGATTTCTGACATTAAAAATGAGTATGAATGGGATTGTGGTTAAAACTGGCGAATACATTTATAAAAGCATCTACAAACATAACAGAAGAAGTCATATTACTGTATTCATTTTGGTTTTTACTGTATTCATTTTATTTTTATCAGTATGCATTTTGACAGCATTGCTATCATAAACTCTAACGTATCTTGAATTTAGAGACAAACACCAGAGAAATATGTACTTAGAAAATTTTTGATAAAGTACTTTTTTCTCTAGAATTCATAACAAATATGTATGAAGCAGTGCATGCCCAGCTCCTTCACATTCTATTTTGCAATGTGATTTTTAGAGAGATAGCTTTTTTGCTCGTTCTCAAAGCAAAAGCATACCTGATCTTTTTGACTATAAAGTTTCCTGGAATCTGTAAGGTCTCTTTCAAGCTGTGTTATCTGCTGTTCTAGCTGAGCAAGTTCCACTTTGTGTTTCTGCTAGGAAGCTATTACATCCAGATGCAGTGACTGCAAGGTCTTGTCTACTTTTTCAATTTCAAGAACAGATTTTTTTTTTCCTGTTGGTCAAGTATATTAGCAGCTTCAGCTTTTTGTTCCTATATGATCTGCTCACATTCTTCAACACTGGAGGATTTTTCATTGTATTGATTTTTCAACATCACAAGCTCATGTTTTAAATTAGAAATTATTGTGCATTATACCAGATGTCCTGATTCAGTTATCTATCATTTAAGAAACATAAATTACAGCTCCATTTCCAGATTTCAAATGCTGAATATGTCGCTACTTGTGATTTGTATTTTATTTTCAGTAAACAGAAATATTTGAAAAGATTTATTAAATTTATATGTTAAAGAAATTTCTCATTTGTAATCCTAAAAAGCAGAGTTATATCTTCATTACCTGTGAAGACAGACTTATATAATAATGTTATTATTCTAACTCCAAAATGTCTATAGAACTACTTGATTAATTTTATGTAATTCTGGTTAGGCTAGTTAATTTCAGTGAATGTGCAATGTATTTACTTATTTTTCTAAAGTTTCAAGTGCATAAAACCTTATGTGAGATGTCCACGATCTCACATAAAGTGAGATCAGACTGAAGTTGAAATATGACTTCTTTTTTTTTCAGAAATCTTAAAAAAAATACAAGACACATTCTGATATGCATGATTCATAAGATAAACTATTAATTAAATATGGTTAAATATCACAATGCAGGCTTCTGATTTAAAAACAAACAAACAAACAAAAACTCACAAAAAAAAATACCCAAAACACCCTGCTTCAATTTTGTCCTTGAATTTTTAAATTTTTAGATGTAATGTTTATAGTAGTCTTTGGGAATTTCTGTTTCTTAAGTCTTTTTTATGATCCCTCTGTGATAAAGGCAGCTCTTCTGTCAGCTGGTCCATTGTTTTCAAATGTCTGGTTTTATTTGTGTTCTTTTAATCTGGGTATTTTTGAGTTCAGTTATAAGGATATCAATGTTGTTCACTTTTAGGGGTTCGGTAGTCAACAGCACCTCCAGTCAACATCACGTAATAGCACAACATATAAAAGCTACTTATGTCAAAGAGAATAGAGCCTCTAAATAAGCATGTATGTGAGCATAGTTGCAGGTATTTCATTGTCATGTTTAACCTTGCTCCTAATCAAACCCTTCAGTTACTATGAATGTAAATAAGACTTTGAATGTTCCAGCTGTGGGGATCCTTAGATAAGAAATAATTTTTGTTTCTTTAAATGTTCAGTGATAAAATATTTAGAAGCACTGTTTTTTATTTATTCTTCTTGCCTTTTTTAATATTAACATTACTTTTCTTTAAAATAAGCGTGTGTGTTGTTTCATTATTTATTAAACACAAAAGTGAAAATATTAACCAAATACGTAAACATTATACCTCTGCTAAAAGATTTGCCATTTCACAACTTCATAGTTAAGACTGAGTTCCTGCTAAAAAGGATTACATTAAAGGAAACTCAACTAGTTATTGAATTAGCTATCCCAGATGTCTAATTTATATGCAATTTAGAGAAGAAAATAAGTTTAAGACAATCGAAAGTTTTTCTCAGATTGTTTCTTTAAGTTCAACAATTTTTTTTTTTTTTTGAGAAAGAATGGACATATTTCCTAAGGGAGAACTCTTCAGATTTTCTCTTCAAACCTGGGACCTCAACATCACAGATTTTCTAAGAATTCAGAATTACTTCTGGGTTTTATGACCACTTCCTAAGACAAGTATGTAGATATCTCCTAAAGACTCCTCTGGGATCAGCTGTTTTCTAGGTAGTGGGTTCGCTATTTCTTCAACAAACTGTGTGGCAAATGTCCTGAACGAACAATTTTTTTTTCTTTTTTCCTTTTTATTTTTTTGAGAACTTACAAGTTATTTGGTCATTTCTTTGAGATGTCATTTCTTTGAGTTCTTTTGAAATCTAACTCACTGAATTCCCTTTGTTCAAAGAACACAGAAAGCTATGTGACAGAGAGTTTAAAAAAATAAATTTTAAGACTAATGCCCATTTATTGTTTATTCTTCAGAAGTGAAAACTTGTTAGGATCTAAGACAGCATGTGGCATTCATTTATCCCTGAAGGTGGTTTGAGCTTGCTTTTAATAGCCTTAAAAAAAAAAATCAAAAAAAACTCTCATCGGCATTTAAAAGATATCCAGTTATGTCCAATCAGTGTAAAATATAGTTCTTCATACTCAAAATCACAAACTAATGTCTTTAAGCTGAGAATGGTAGTTCTATCTGTTCTTCACAGAACAAAGAATTTCATCAAGTATTTCTTCTGTCCTATAGTTTCTCATCTAGTTAATGTTTATTATTTAGAAAAATATTTCATTTAGAACTAAACACTTCAGGTGGATGAAAAATCTACTATGTCACCTGATAGGCTGATAGAGTATTCAGTGACATGTACTGTTAAAAGAAAATGCTTTCTTTCTGATACAAATTTTTCTAACTTTCTCTCTTGATGTCATCATTGAAACTTGTTGTGTCCTGTCAGACTAAGAGAACCTCTAGTATCATTAATTCTCTACTTCTGTAGTTGCTAAAGACTGTGTAAAAATAAACTCTTATCTTTTTAGATAGATAAATGCACTCAGATTGTCTTGTGTCTCACTGTGAGTTAGCTTCCTGGCCTCACGTCTTTCCAGTAACTCTTCTGAAGCCATCAACATTTGCTGTACTTCTCTTTGAAGTATGAGCCAATAACTAAATAACAATATTGAAGTAACAGCATCCTCTCTCTTTATGCAAAAAGTGGTAACATCTCTGTAACTCTAATAAAATTTTCCAAAATTGTAGATCAAAACCCTTGCCTGCACTGTATCCTAACGAAAGTATATACTAAGTTTATTATCCAGCATAATTTCTAAGTCCTTTTTATTATCGTTTTCTAAAATTGCCTTTTGCCCTGTAAGAATGATATTTTTTGAGATCTCACCAGAAACACACATAAAACTCTGCACTTTAGGAAAAAAAAAAAAAAAAGTGGTTCAAATATATCTACTTTCTGTAAGATTTAAATCATTTAGTGAAAAAAAAAAATACTGAATTTGTCATTCATCACTTCAGCATTTTTGCTTCATCTTCTTATTTCGTCAGCAATAGTTTTATCTTTTTCCTCACCACTAACAATGTACAAAAATAGACCATTTTGCAACTTCACTATAGTTGCTCCATTAGGTTATATTTGCAAATTCGTCATATTTGATCTCTCAGCTCACTGGTAGTGTATTTGAGGTATCCCACACCGACTGTGCACAATCAAAAAAATAGTTCTTCTTGATGGGCTGAAAAGAATTTTCTTTGCTCTGTCTCACTGGAAGTCCTTTTCATGTATGTTGATGATTCCTCAACTCCCCACCAAACTGCAGGGAGATTTTTCTGAATCAGGTCTTTTAGTCTGCTTACTACTTTCCTCACACTAATGCTTCCTTCATGCTTACCTGAGGTATGAAAAACATTGTCCCATATGGATAGACAGTTAATTGGAACACAATTAACGCTGATGATCTCTGACTGTATTTCTGACAGCTTTTCAGTGATGATCTAACAAGGTGTTAGATGCTTGAGAACATGTCAAGCACCCTTTCTGACCAAAAGCTCTTATCTGGAGGGTATTTCAGTAAACTTAATTTTGACACAAAACATAAAATAAATTTTAGGTTGTATACGGAACACGATCCAGCTGAAAAATTTTTTTTTTCTCCCCTCTGATAGCTCCAAGCAAACTCCTTGATCTGGTTCATCCTGTGGTTGCAGCAATGTCTGAACAGCACATGGAAGAAGCCCAGGGAAAAAATTATGCAAGAGAGATGAAGGCAGGTTTGCCTAAGACATAACTGTCACCTAGATGCTCAAAGAACCACAACCCTATTCAGCTTCTCTTCAGACACAAACCAAATATGCTTTAACATTTGCAGCCATCTGCATCATGATGCTCTTGTCTTCCTTCTCAATTAACAAAAGAATATCAGAGCTTATTCGTTTCTGGCTTTTTTTTCCCCAAAGTTAATCATATTTGCAGAATCCTGAGATTTTATTTTTATATTAACTTTATTCATCAGCCATTTGCAGTCTCCTGTCTCCTGTCATTAATTTCCATGCTTCTCATCTCTAACCAAGGTGCCTTCGAAACTAATAAATATGTCTTTCCAGACTGTAGGAGTGTGAATCTGGGGCACATGGTAAAGTTCCTTTAAACGATTCCCACTTACTATTTACAGTACCAGTCAGCCTATATCCCTGGAGAATCCAGTGACTAGATGAAGAGATCCCAACAAAGAGAAAGTCAGGTAGGAACACCAGGAGGCCCGCATGGATGAACAAGGAGCTCCTGGACCAACTCGGACACAAAAAGAAGGCCTATAGGGGGTGGAAG
Source organism: Tauraco erythrolophus (assembly GCF_009769465.1). NCBI lineage: Eukaryota > Metazoa > Chordata > Aves > Musophagiformes > Musophagidae > Tauraco > Tauraco erythrolophus. The sequence goes on along the minus strand of NC_141467.1, from coordinate 71,527,173 downwards.
CAAGGACAGGTAGCCTGGGAAGAATATAGAGAAATTGTCCGGGTAACCAGAGATCAGGTTAGGAAAGCTAAAGCCCTGATAGAGTTAAATCTGGCCAGGGACATCAAGGGCAACAAGAAAGGCTTCTATAGATATGTCAGTGATAAAAAGAGATCTAGGGAAAATGTAGGCCCTCTCCAGAAGGAAACCTGGCCACCCGGGATATGGAGAAGGTTGAGATTCTCAATGACTTCTTTGCCTCAGTCTTCACTGGCAAGAGCTCCAGCTGCACAGAAGGCAAAGGCAGGGACTGGGAGAATGAAGAACCGCCCTCTGTAGGAGAAGATCAGGTCCGAGACCATCTAAAGAACCTGAATGTGGACAAGTCCATGGGACCAGACGAGGTGCATCTGTGGGTCCTGAGGGAACTGGCAGATGAAGTTGCTAAGGCACTATCCATCATATTTCAGAAGTCGTGGCAATCTGGTGAAGTTCCCAATGAATGGAAGAGGGGAAACATAGTCCCCATCTTTAAAAAGGGGAAAAAAGAAGACCCAGGGAATTACAGGCCAGTCAGTCTCACCTCTGTGCCTGGCAAGATCATGGAGCAGATCCTCCTGGCGACTATGCTAAGGCACATAGAAAATAAGGAGGTGATTGGTGACAGCCAACATGGCTTCACTAAGGGCAAATCCTGCCTGACTAATTTGGTGGCCTTCTATGATGAGGTTACAGCATTGATGGATAGGGGAAGAGCAACTGACATCATCTACCTGGACTTATCCAAAGCATTTGATACTGTCCCACACGACATCCTTGTCTCTAAACTGGAAAGACATGGTTTTGATGGATGGACCACTCGGTGGATAAGGAATTGGCTGGATGGTCGCACTCAAAGAGTTGTGGTCAACGGTTCAATGTCCACGTGGAGGCCAGTGACGAGTGGTGTTCCTCAGGGGTCGGTACAGGAGCCAGTGCTATTTAACATCTTTGTTGGAGACATGGACAGTGGGATTGAGTGCACTCTCAGCAAGTTTTCAGATGACACCAAGTCGTGTGGTGTTGTGGACACACTGGAGGGAAGGGATGCCATCCAGAGGGACCTTGACAGGCTGGAGACATGGGCCGGTGAGAACCTCATGAAGTTCAACAAGGCCAAGTGCAAGGTCCTGCACGTGGGTCGGGGCAATGCCAAGCACAAGTACAGGCTGGGCGGAGAATGGATTGAGAGCAGCCCTGAGGAAAAGGGCTTGGGAGTGCTGGTAGATGAGAAGCTCAACATGAGCCAGCAATGTGCACTGGCAGCCCAGAGAGCAAATCGTATCCTGGGCTGTATCCAAAGAAGTGTGGCCAGCAGGTCGAGGGAAGTGATTCTGCCCCTCTACTCAGCTCTCGTGAGACCCCACCTGGAATACTGTGTTCAGCTCTGGAGTCCCCAACATAAGAAGGACATGGAGCTACTGGAACGAGTCCAGAGGAGGGCCACAAAGATGATCCGAGGGCTGGAGCACCTCTGCTATGAAGACAGGCTGAGAGAGTTGGGGCTGTTCAGCCTGGAGAAGAGAAGGCTCTGGGGTGATCTTATAGCAGCTTCCAGTACCTAAAGGGGGCCTACAGGAAAGCTGGAGAGGGACTTTTTACAAGGGCATGTAGTGATAGGACAAGGGGCAATGGCTTTAAACTGAAAGAGGGCATATTTCAATTAGATATAAGGAAGAAATTCTTTACATTGAGGGTGGTGAGGCAGTGGAACAGGTTGCCCAGAGAAGTTGTGGATGCCCCATCCCTGGAGGTGTTCAAGGCCAGGTTGGATGAGGGTTTGGGCAACCTGGTGTTGTGGAGGATTTCTCTGCCCATGGCAGGGGTGTTGGAACTAGATGATCTTTAAGGTCCCTTCCAACCCTAACCATTCTATGATTCTATGATTCTATGATTCTATAAAAGTAACAGGAGGAGTGACTAGAAAATAGTTATTCTGGTTTCTAAAATGATTATAACAAATCTCTATTAAATAATTATTGTGTTAAATGTGGTTTATGCTGTACACACAAAAAACCCCACAAAACTAAAAGTAAAAATGTACTGTAATATTTCAGTTTGCTATGTTATAGAAAAAAAGAAAGGAAACATGAGAAACTGGAAAGCTAAATGCTGTTAGATACCTTCTGCGAGCAAAGTCAAGACAATTATTATCTTGCTTCTTATTGTCTATTGTGTAGGAGCATCTATGCTTACTATGCAAGATATAAATCTAGTAAAGCCTTAGTTGTTTTTCTTGCAATCTATACTGGGCTAGAATTATACTATTTATTTAAATTCTTACCCTGTAGTTTGGGTTGATGAATTAGATTGAACTATGAGTATATAGTCTGTATACATCAAATATTAATTAGTCAGGTTTTTTTGGAAGGACTTCCAACTTCATGTGGTTAATCTGAGGTTGTACCTGTGAAGGGTTTATCTGAAACTGAGTAACCACCCTGTATTTGTAGGAGCCTAATACTTTTGAGTGTAAAGAGGACAGAGCCAGGATCTTTCCAGTGGTGCCCAGTGACAGGATCAGAGGCAGTGAGCACACATTGAAACATAGGAGGTTTCCTCTGAACATCAGGAAACTATTTTACTGAGTATGACCAAGCACTGACACAAGTTTGCCAGGGAGATGTGCAGTTTCCCTCCTTGGAAATACTCAAAAGCTGTCTGAACATGGCACTGGGAAACCAGCTCTAGGCAACAGTAGTTGAGCAGGGAGATTGGCCCAGGTGACCTCCAGAGGTCCCTTACCATCCCAGTCATTCTGTGTTCATATCTGTCCTTCCCGTATGTGAGTTTTATATAGCGTTCTTACGTTTGATGCAATGTTTTCTGTTCTTTGTTGATAGTGCCCTCAGAGGATTGCCCTAATAGATAGTAATGTGTTCCAGTTTCTAATCCTATGCAGCCATGAAATACTAGACTTGAAACTAATGAACAACTTTTGATATAGGAAAACTTTTATTATTGCAGAGCTAAACTTTTCTCATTCTAGGCCTCAGGAAAGGGAAAATTTTTTCCAAAGTATGAAACCATGAAATACCAAGTATTAAATACTAAGACAATAAAGGCCATAAAATCATGTTTACAAACAGTATTTTGATTTTTAAAAATTTTAATTATTAAAGAGCACTGGTAAAAATGAAATACTACACTGTGCCACAGAGACAGTGATTTGGAATACAGAATACACAACATGGATTTGTAGTGCTTAAAATAATTTATCAGCTACGTGAAAGTATATGTAGTAAAAGAAAATCTAAGGTTATATAAGGTCTCTAAACTAGAGAGGCATGGGTTTGATGGATGGACCACTCGGTGGATAAGGAATTGGCTCAATGGCCGCACTCAGAGAGTAGTGGTCAATGGCTCGATGTCCAAGTGGAGACCGGTCATGAGTGGCGTCCCTCAGGGGTCCGTGTTGGGCCCGGCCCTCTTGAACATCTTTGTCGGTGACGTGGACAGTGACATGGAGTGCACCCTCAGCAAGTTCACAGATGACACCAAGCTGTGTGGTGCCGTCGACACGCTGGAAGAGAGGGATGCCATCCAGAGGGACCTTGACAGGCTGGAGAGGTGGGCCCGTGTCAACCTCATGAAGTTCAACCAGGCCAAATGCAAGGTCCTACATCTGGGTCGTGGCAATCCCAGGCATAAATACAGACTGGGTGGTGAATGGATCGAGAGCAGCCCTGAGGAGAAGGACTTGGGAGTACTGGTGGACGAGAAGCTCAATATGAGCCGGCAATGTGCTCTTGCAGCCCAGAAGGCCAACCGCATCCTGGGCTGCATCAAGAGGAGCGTGGCCAGCAGGTCGAGGGAGGTGATTCTCCCCCTCTACTCTGCCCTCGTGAGACCTCAGCTGGAGTACTGCGTCCAGTTCTGGAGCCCCCAACATAAGAAGGACATGGACCAGTTGGAGAGGGTCCAGAGGAGGGCCACAAAGATGATAAGAGGGCTGGAGCACCTTTCCTATGAGGACAGGCTGGAAGAGTTGGGGCTGTTCAGCCTGGAGAAGAGGCTCCGGGGCGACCTTATAGCGGTCTTCCAGTACCTCAAGGGGGCCTACAAGAAAGATGGGGAGAGGCTGTTCAGGAGGGCCTGTTGTGATAGGACAAGGGGTAATGGTTTTAAAATAGAGGGAGGTAGATTCAGATTGAATATTAGGAAAAAATTTTTTACCATGAGAGTTGTAGAACACTGGAACAGGTTGCCCAGAGAGGTGGTGGATGCTCCGTCCCTGGAGACGTTCAAGGCCAGGTTGGACGAGGCCCTGAGCAACCTGATCTAGTTGGAGATATCCCTGTTCCTTGCAGGGGCGTTGGACTAGATGACCTTTGAAGGTCCCTTCCAGCCCTAATCATTCTATGATTCTATGATTCTATGATTCTATATCTATGGAAAGGAGGTACAGATGTATAGATAGACAATTGTAAGAGCATCAAAGAACATGTGCACACCATATAATGTATGAAAGGTCTTATTCTTAAACACAATTGAGTTGCCACAGACTAACAGGTTACCACTATCAATTGATATACCACAATTAATCACAAATGTGATCTTTGCTTGCTCCAACTGGAAGTAGCGTACATTTCCTTCAACAGTCTTTACTGGAGTTAAACGGTTTAGTTGACAAAATCAGTTTTCACAACTGAGCTGAAATAGGGTAACGTTTTTGGTGATGTGTCTATGTCGTGGGTTAGGTTGAAAACTTCCTCCCCCGCACAGCCGGTCACTCCCCCTCCCCCACCCCTAGGAATGAGGGAGAGAATTAAAAGATAAACGGGAAACCCGTGGGTTGAGATAAGAATGATTTTAATACAGATGATTTAATACACAGGATAGATGCTCACCACCCCCTCGTATGCGAAGCCCGTCTTGTCCCTAAGCTGCAATCCCGGACGAACGCGAGGCCCCGAAACAGAGAGGGGCAGAGAGAGAGAGAGAAAAGAAAGAAAAAAAAACAGCAGAGCAACAGCGCAGCAAGAGCAAAAGAGCAAAAGTGCAAAAGAGCAAAAGCTGACCCTCGCTTTTATACTGGGCATGACGCTGCATGATATGGAATACTAATTGGCCAGTTTGGCCCTCAGTCAAGTTCCACACAAATCACAAGGGGAATCGTGTCCCCCTTGTCCCAGCTATGCTCCCCCCTTATCCCGCCGTGCTTCTGCACTCCGGCACACTGAAAAGTCCTTGGCAGCTTGTTATCAGTGTTCTTCTCAGAGTGAGCCTCTGGGTAAAACCAAAACACAAAGCTCTTCTAGCTGTTAAAAAAAAACTCTGTCCCAGCTAAAACTAGGACAGTCTATAACTTGAATGAAGGTATGCATCTACATTTTAAACAGTATTTTCCTAGTACTGTTTAAGTGTCACAATACATAAATATATTTCTATGTTGACATAAATATAGCTGTAGATATAAAAGAAGCATTTTAAAAATTCAGTCAAATTTAAATAGAAAAATCCTACTTATTTATTTTACTGACTTGGTGAGAAACACCAGCATTTTTAGACCTGTGAGTAATGCTGAATAACCTAATATTTCTGAAATATTCTGAAATTATCACATTCTAGTCTTTGGCATATAAATGAATCAAAAGATGCATGTAGAATTAAAAAAACAATCAACCCACCTTTAAGTACCTTTACGGTTGGTTTAAGGGCTACTGTGACTGCCACCTGTGCACAGAGGTGAAGATTTACAGAAACTGAACTTAAAAATGACTGACATAAAGTGGTCAGTTCTCTTTAAAAGAACCAGCGCCCAGTCTAGAAAAAGGATAAGTCTAACCAGACTGTTTGGTAACTACCTGCCAAGTGTCAGCAGGTACCAGCAAAATCTTCATAGATATCTGCTGGCTGAGATGGTGAAGACTGGTAGCAGGTTGAGAAATTAAGGTGAAACACGTTTACAGTACTATCTTCAAGTATGTTGGTGTGTGCAGCGTTTAGTCTGGAAGTACCTGTCTATTCATTGACTACTGAGTTAGGGTTACGGTAAGGATTATGCTGATGTTTCAGTTTTGAGTTGCTAAAATTAAGTGAAAAAAATCTGATACAGAATAAAATTCTCAGCTGGGGCACCTAGTGAACACATTTTTAAATAGCACTTTTCCCTGAAGGGTTTCCAAGGTCCTCTGATGATCCCTAAATTTCTCTGTGTCTTTCTAGACAAAGGTACTCCTTTTTGATTCTGATATCCCTCATGCTTCCGATTCTTCAGAAAAAAAAAAGTCACAGAAAACTTATGGAAAATAAAGTTGACAACTTCATGCAAATTTTGGTTTGATCAAGGGAAAATGGAAAGGGAAGATCAACAGCAGTCAAAATTTCTTCTTCCAAAGGTGTAAAGCACTTCATTCACTCTTTAGCAAATATGCAAACAGCCCAGTAATGCAACAAAACAGTGCTAAAATGAGTAGAAAGATTAAAGCAGGAACTAAATCTCAGTGACATCTGAAATTTCTATTTTCTGGTACCATTTGCATCTCATATAACAAAAATTATAAAGCACAATAAGTAGGTTCACAAAAATCAGGAGACTTGTTTCTTTTTGATGAATTAATGTGAAATGTCAGCTGTGAGATTATTTCAAGTTCCCTCCTCACCGTCTAATTATCATATATTGGAATTGAGCTAAATATGAAATAGAAAAAGGCAACAGCGGACTTTTGGAAAGTACTTTTATTTCCTTTCTGCACCACTCTATGGCACTAATCTCTGGGCAACAGTTAAGCCCCTTTACTGAACCTTGATTTCATTTTTGCAGAGTGGTGCAGCTTACCTTTAATGATTGCATAGTTTACTCTGTCTTCCCTACAATCTCTGAAAAAAAACAACTGTTTAGGGCACTGTCCTAGGACATGTAATTTCAAACACTCTTCAGGAGATCACTGAAGCCAGATCTCCCACACTTTTGCGAAAGTTTAGTCAATAATATTTAAAAGAACGGAAAGCTCTCTTCTCCATGGTTCTACTCTGTAAGTATGACTGGTGAAATGTCCAAGAAGATGTACTATACACTACTTTTCCTAATATTTCTTATTTAACAGCTTACACAACTTTACCTTTCATTTAGACTTCTACCTCTGGTGAATCTCATTTTGAAGCACTTAATTCTCCGTATAGTGGGTTAAGGGAAGTTGAACATCTAGGTCAAAGCCTCCATTTCAGAAGCTAGCTTCCTGAATGTTAGCTGTTACCAACAGTTGGCATCACAGTGGTAAGTCTCTGTGGAACTAACTGATCTTTATTTTGAAAAGTTTGCAATCCTTTGTATTGCTACACTGGAAACTCGAAAGACCTTCTGGAGGTTCAAATGCAAATCCTGTCCATGCTCTAATGCAATACCTGCGCAAGACCTTAATACCTATGTCTGTACTAAGGTCTCTCAATCTACGTTGTTGCTTTCCATGGAAAAGAAGCATGGCACAAGGAAGCCAGTTATGTTCAAACCAAGAACCTGGTCTAACTTATCAGGAAATGAGGATTCAATGCTATGACTCAGGTGGAAGTCAGTTTAGAAGATCTCGTTATTTAATCACAGTAACTAAGAGAGTCCAACTGAGGTAGTCAGTATTCATACAGAAGTATATGCATGTAGCTTACTAACAGGTTTCTAAACCTTTTACTTGTATGCCTTGACTGTGACTTCCTGTCCACTTTGTACAGAAAACTCACACATGACTCTGTGGCAAGTAAATCACAATAAACTAAAGACACATATGGTTTCTTACAAATAGCATTACAGGGTCTTTATGATCAGACTACATAGAATTTTTAGTAATGTGTTTTCCTAGAACCAATTATTCGTGGGGTGACCAAGCAGTGTGTCCTTTTAGAGAATCAGGAAAAAGATTCCTGAATGTTTCAGTGTACATTATTTAGGAATAAAATAAATTTCAAATTCTACCAATTAAACATCAAAATATATGCTCAGTAGGCTCAGGTTTTAATCCAAATATATGCATCTAGCCCTAAAATGATTTAATAATTGTTTATTCTAAACTCTTCCTGTTGCCAGCATTAATTCTTTCTGATAGTTATTTATTTATTTATTTTATCACAGATAGTTTCATGGCTAATTAAACATTTTACTAGAGTATTCTATTTCTTGATTCCTCATCTTCTTCCTCTGGATTCTATAATTGTTTGTCTTGTCCTCGAGTTGCACCTATGATAATATTTGTTAGAAGGTAGCACTGTTGCAGGCAAAAGCTTTTGTCCAATAGTCATCCATCCTTAAGGTTTCCTTGAATAACTTTAAAGAGCTTTTATAAATGTGTAATATCCAAGTTTAGTTTTCTGAGAGTTTCCTCATATTGCTTAATATATACAAAAATAACCACATTGATAGGAGCTTAATTAGCAGAACTGCAAGGTAAAGGAGTATGCATAAAACAATAAACAACTAATGTGGTGTTAATAAGACAGTTCGGAGAGGAGGAATCTTATTGACAATTAAACAGTTTACTACCAGGTAGAGGTAGGTACTCTGTCAGAAACAACAGTTAATTTAGGACCAATTTCTCAGCAAAATTTGTTTCTTCAATATCATAACTGTATTCGAATCACTGTGCACAATTGTACTCCCATTTGAATGAATTAGAACAAAACAAAACAAAACAAAACATGCTTCTACCTCAGTACCCCTGGAAATCAAAGCTTTGAAGGCAAGATCAATAAGGGTACAATATAAGCTGTGCTGACAACATCTATCAGTTTAAGTCGTTCATCCTTCTTTAAGTGTGTCAGTGTAACTCCCACTCTGATTATCCAAAAGTATTGTATACAAACACAAGAACTGAGGAATAACATTAGTGATAGCGAAGTTGTCGGATAGGTCTTCTGGCTGCTGTATGGGTTAAATAGAAGACACCTGTGGCTCCTTCAAACAGGTGCAGTGAGTCACGTTGGTCAGCTGGAAACCACGTGACCCATGGATGGTTAAAGGTGGGGCACTGCCTCCTGGGAGTGGGGCATTTCCCTCCTGGGTACTGGAGAGGTAGGAGCCCTTAGGGAGTGGTGACTTGGAGCTCTCTGTTGGATAGATTTCTGATTGAGATAACATTGAGATTAGAACAGCCTTCTGATTGTGAGCTACATCATGATCACAATGACCATTTGGTTGCGATTCACTGTGAGAAGATACAGGCAGTCAGTGACAAGAAGTTAGTATTGTTTTCTGAGTGTCTGTTCTGCAAAGTGTAATATACAGTGGCAGGAAAATATGAGAATGTTGCTACAACTAGCTGCTTTTGAAAGGTGTCTTCTGAGCACTATCAGAGAGAGACTCAGTAATCAGGGAGTGGTTACTCCAGCAGGTAGCAGTGATGTTCAGCTGTGGTAGCTTGGCATAGGGTTGGGAAACAGATATTTTCAATTGGAAAAGTTAGCAAAGTGCAGGATTCAAGATGCATGAATGTGCCACTTATGGGAAAGAATGATTGAAATGTAGCTCTAGCATTATTATACTGAAACAGATGTGTCAAGATGATTTATCAATATTTGTGTGCGAACATACTGAATGGTATTTTCTTTCAGTACAATGGGTAGCCTTAAAAATGTTGGGTTTGTCTTCAAGAAACAGATGTTTTCATAAGTAGTTGCAGAGTTTTCTATAATCAGAAAGACTGTAAACCAGGAGGACATTTTTAAAGACCAGTGAAGATCTTGGTGAATTACATAATAGATATCGAGTATACATTCTGAAAAAAATGTCCCATCTAAAGAAGATGAAAGACTTGGAATAAGACAATGAGTGTAAGACTACTCATCCTATGAATGTCAGTTACTCATGAGTCAGGCCAGTTACTGGCCATCGTCAGCAAAATACAAACGAAAAGAAACCAAGAAAACCCTCACAGTACAGAATACAGCTATTCAAAATGTTTATGAAGAGAATATGTGCGAAAACACACAAAAGCTCAGTATGGCACTCAGTTTTAAACTAGCAGTTATTATTGCTTCAGAGTTTATGTAGAACGGCTGCTGGCAACTATGTGGTAATTTGTACAATCCATTTTGGGGTTAACCAGAAATCTACCTCTATCAGGACCATAAAAGAAAAATATCATCACAACCCATATTTATACACTCTTTGGAGTGTTGAACTATAAGGTACAGAGGACAAGACAAGATGAGCAGAATGGAAGTATATTTATGAAATGCTGAGAAGAAGGAAAAGAAAAGGATTTTTAACTCATATTGAGTTGTTAGAAGAAGGATAGTTTAGACAGTTAAGAACATAACGTGTTTTTTAAAGCTTTTTACTTTAGATCAGTGTCACGTTTCATGAAAAAACAGGTGATTTCCCTTTGACATAGATTATTTAATTGCAATTTCATAGTCATAGAATGGTTATGGTTGGAAGGGACCTCAAAGATCATCTAGTTCCAACCCCCCTGCCATGGGCAGGGAAATCCTCCGCTACACCAGGTTGCCCAAACCCTCATCCAACCTGGCCTTGAACACCTCCAGGGATGGGGCATCCACAGCTTCTCTGGGCAACCTGTTCCATTGCCTCACCACCCTTAATGTAAAGAATTTCTTTCTTATATCTAACCTAAATCTGCCCTCTTTCAGTTTAAAGCCATTGCCCCTTGTCCTATCACTACACGCCCTTGTAAAAAGTCCCTCTCCAGCTTTCCTGTAGGCCCTCTTTAGGTATTGGAAAGCTGCTATAAGATCACCCTGGAGCCTTCTCTTCTCCAGGCTGAACAGCCCCAACTCTCTCAGCCTGTCTTCATAGCAGAGGTGTTCCAGCCCTCGAATCATCTTCGTGGCCCTCCTCTGGACTCGTTCCAGTAGCTCCATGTCCTTTTTGTGTTGGGGACTCCAGAGCTGAACACAGTATTCCAGGTGGGGTCTCACGAGAGCTGAGTAGAGGGGCAGATTCACTTCCCTCGACCTGCTGGCCACGTTCCTTTTGATACAGCCCAGGATGCGGTTGGCTTTCTGGGCTGCCAGTGCACATTGCCGGCTCATGTTGAGCTTCTCATCCACCAGCACTCCCAAGCCCTTTTCCTCAGGGCTGCTCTCAATCCATTCTCCGCCCAGCCTGTACTTGTGCTTGGCATTGCCCCGACCCACGTGCAGGACCTTGCACTTGGCCTTGTTGAACTTCATTAGGTTCTCATAGGCCCACAGGTGTCAGCCTGTCAAGGTCCCTCTGGATGGCATCCCTTCCCTCCAGCGTGTCCACAACACCACACAACTTGGTGTCATCTGTGAACTTGCTGAGGGTGCACTCAACCCCACTGTCCATGTCTCCAGTAAAGATGTTAAATAGCACTGGCCCCAGTACCGACCCCTGAGGACCACTCATCACTGGCCTCCACATGGACATTGAATCGTTCACAAATTATAAGACTTTTCTAACAAGATATTTTGGGTTAGTAGAACATTTGACAATATCACAGCATGTTGGAAAAAAGAGCAGATGATGCATCATGCCTAGGAACAACTCTTCCACTGATTTGTTATACTATAGGTGCTGAGCTATGAAACTTTGAAGATCTGGCTCACTTTAATAAATATTTTCAGCTCTTCATGTTCACAAGCGTTAAAGTTTATAAAAGATTCAGTCAATTATTAAACTTTTTCTAACAGCTATATTTTTCCAAACTACTGCTTGAAAGCTTATCATTTTTAGGACCAAATAAAAGTAGCTTAATTGAAAAATCACATAAAACTACAGAAGTATTTATATTGGTCTATCTTGAGTATAAATTTAATAATATATATACATATTGTATATGTATATCTAATGTGTGCATTTAATATATCTAATATACTTAAGATATTTAATATATTTTGCATTTGATTAATCTTTTGAAAATATATTCAGAAGAATATATATACAACCCAGAAGAGTTATATTTCATTTCAGGCAATCATTTACAGCATGAAATAAAACTGGTTTACAAAATGCATAGTGCTAATTATTCCCTGTAAAAAGAACTAATTGTATTTGGAATTTAGAAGACATTTTATTGCACTTATGCATCTGTAATATAAATAATGAAACAACCTCAGCACTTTTAAATAAATGCTGTACTTCTGTTGCTTATTCAGTAATTTCAGTTTTCCAACTCATTGCAGATGTTTTTTATACTTCAGGGGGATGGGAGTGTCTTAATTAGCTTTTCTTAGTTGTTTTTGTGTTTGAGTTATTTTTGGTTTATATTTGAATACTAAGTTCTTGTAACTTAAGAAATTTATTTTAGATATCTTTATTCAGAACACATATTTATTTTTGGAGGTCTAGTGCTTTATCGTCCACTGTTCTGAAGCACAGAATTGTAGTAGACTTCATTAACAACCACATTTCCTTTATTTGAAGCTATTTGCATCCATGAAAACATGTCCTTTATCTCCTGTGTACTTATAGTTTTTTACGTATAATTTCAAATTTCCTCACACACCTTTTCTTTTTTAAAGGGTTATTTAATTTCTTAAGATACAAAAATGTATAGGAGTCTAGAAAAATTTTTTAAAAAGTGTATCATGTCTGTTTGTGCTCTAAAAATTCTTGCTGCAAGTTTGAATGTCATAGGTTTGCAGTCCTCTCTATTTGGGCAGTTATTAGGCTGGAGCATCATTTATCAGTAAAACATGCAACAGATGCACATGAGTAGCTATGCCAAGGTCAGTTTCCTTGGTATATTTTCCAACTTTACTGCAAAGACATCCAGTTTGAACAGTTGTATAAACAATAGTATGCAGAAGTTGCAAACCCTATCACATTATCAGACTTTTCCCTGCTTTCGAGAATATTACAGAAGATGCCAAAACAAAGGGCAAGGAACAATAATGACATCATCAGCCACTTCCAAGTAAGGACACTGTAGCCATTAAATTGTTATTACCTACATTTTAATACATACCAGCATTATTTTTCAGATCAGCTTTCCATTCAAATGTCATTATGCTGCAAGTACACATACTTGAACTTTGAAACAGAACGGAAAATATATGACAAATCAGAAGCAAGTTCCTGACTTAGAAGACTATGCCAATTGGGAGCGGGGAGGAGGGGAAGAGGAACACTCAAAATGGAGGCAGTTCTCTTAGCCTTGAATTATGGAATCCTTTCTATGATAAATATATTTTTTATATGTACCTCTTTATAAGAAACAAAATGTCATACTTAAAGACTAAAATCAACAAAAGTAATGATATATTTGCCAAATTCAGGAAACATTGTTCAACTACAGAAATTCTGGTGTCTTTCTGATCTTAAAATAAATCTTTATGATTTAAGAGTGTGTATCACTATGCCTTATCATGACAAAAAAAAAAAGTATTAAAATAGCCTTTTTGATGTCCCAGTGAAGTATATAATACCTGTTCTATGTGAATCTGCTGTTCATGCTCCAGTTGCTTGTGCACTTTCTCAGCTTGATTTAGTTGATCTTCCTGTTCATTGCATTTATCATGCTGCTCATGTATCTAACTCTAGATTTTTCCCTTTCTGGTTCAGTTTACTGACCTCAGCCTTTTTAAATATTCAGCTATTAAAAATGAAGACATTTAATTAGTGAGGTCCATAGGAGTAATGGGTCTACACTTTATAAATTTTTCTTTATTCTTAAATAGCTATTCACTGTGACCCTTAATTATTTTTTTAAGGTAAAATAAATATCTGGCACCTGCAAAATGTTTCTAATTAAAAACATTTATATTCTTTATCCATTTTATTACACAGGCTATTTTCTTACAAAAAGAAACCTTGATATTAAGAATCTCTCCATGGCTTCCATTTACTTAAAATACAAAAACTTAATGCTAGAACACATTGAGGTTTTACAGAAATTACAGTGAAATTATATTTACCTTTGATAAGAAATGAGTTACAAGTCTAGGAACATTTTTTAAAAAAATATCCTGATGACATCCAAGTGTTTTAATTAAAAGAAATGAGAGAAAGATAATAAACAAAAAGAGAAACAATTTTCTTCTGAAAAGCAAATGGATTACTGTGCTTCATTGACCAAATTCACCATACACGGTTATCTATTTTTCTCTTATTTTCCTTGCACCAACAGATTGAGTGTAAATCTTCTTCACATTGAGGTCAATGGCCAAATTCTTAGTGATATAAGTTGAAACCAGTATTTCACATGAAGGATTAAAGTATACCACAGTCAATAGGGAAAGATAGGGAAAGGGAAAGCAGCTGTCTTAAAACATAGGACAGGTCAAATTTCTTTTTTTTCTTTCATTTTACTGTACAAATTCAAATTCTAAATCTAATATCACTGAATTGTTCAACTGACAACCTAGAAAATGTGTCACCGTAAGAAGCGAAACATAATGGTGCTTAAGAGATTAGTGAGATGTCTGCATTAAAGTTGAAAAATTATAAAAACAAATTAAGACAATTGGGTTATAGATTCCAAAACAAAGTACTTTCTGTTCCTGTATTTCATAGTAGTTATTTAACTTCACTCTTCCACTTCTTGGAAGATAGTGCTGGATATCAAGCACAGTCTTCTTCTGCAGAACTTACTGTTAGTGGAATACAAATATTGCCCTTTTTTGCAAGGTGGTTATTGTTTCACCGTATATTCAGAGCTAAATCAATCGTTGCAAGACAGTCAGTATCAAAAGATACATGACAGGTCTGATTAACTTATAAGAAAAATATATTCTCTCCACCACTAGCTAGATAATACTTCTCACTTCAGATGGTTTTAGTAACCACCTGGACTGAGACAGTCTTTTTGCACTATTGTAATATCCTTACAGGTATATTATACTACCTCAGTAGAAAATGAGAGGCAAATGAGATAAATATAATTTATATCCTTTTTATCTGATGACCAAATACTGAGCAAGCTCTGGAAAGACAGATTATTACAGTTTACTGGGAGAAAAATAGCCAATCAGGTGTTTTTTGCTTACCCTCATATATACTGAAGAAGAATTTTCCTCTGAAGAATGGATGAGAATTAAAATTAATTTGCATAGTGCCCAGTATGTCAGTAGGAAAAGTGTTTTCTCTCTACTCCCTTAAAGAACATTAACTGATGGAACATAATTAAAAAAAAAAAACAAACATAAAGCAGTTGTAAAGAAAAAGGTTTTTGTACACTGCCTCAGCTGGTATTATCATGTTCTGTAAAAAAACACGTTTGAAGCACATCATCAACATTCATAATGGCCTTGGAACACCTTATGAGGAATGAAGCCACTGCCAGAGTCTGACTTATTGGTATACTTATAAAAAAAAACCTAAGAAAATAAATACATTTCAAAGAAACAAAATGTCCAAAAGTTATGACAGTGCTGAGAGAAAAGTCAGAAGATAATTTTTGAGAAGTATAAATGATTCCTCCACAAAGGAAAATCCTCTGTCTTTTTCTTCTTTTCCGTAGTTCCTTAAAGAATAAACCAGTTACAGTGAGTCTTACCACATATATTTGCAAACAGAAAACAGAAAACAAATAAACAAAACTAAAAAAAAAAACAAAATGTGTATACTTTCTTTTTCAAAAAAGCACAAAAGATTATGAAAAAAGATCATAGAATCATAGAATGGTTAGGGCTGGAAGGGACCTTCAAAGGTCATCTAGTCCAACCCCCCTGCAAGGAACAGGGATATCTCCAACTAGATCAGGTTGCTCAGGGCCTTGTCCAACCTGGCCTTGAACGTCTCCAGGGATGGAGCATCCACCACCTCTCTGGGCAACCTGTTCCAGTGTTCTACCACTCTCATAGTAAAAAATTTTTTCCTAATATCCAACCTGAACCTACCTCCCTCTATTTTAAAACCATTATCCCTTGTCCTATCATAACTGGCCCTCCTGAACAGCCTCTCCCCATCTTTCCTGTAGGCCCCCTTGAGGTACTGGAAGACCGCTATAAGGTCACCCCGGAGCCTCCTCTTCTCCAGGCTGAACAGCCCCAACTCTTTCAGCCTGTCCTCATAGGAAAGGTGCTCCAGCCCTCTTATCATCTTCGTGGCCCTCCTCTGGACCCTCTCCAACTGGTCCATGTCCTTCTTATGTTGGGGACTCCAGAACTGGACGCAGTACTCCAAGTGAGGTCTCACGAGGGCAGAGTAGAGGGGGAGAATCACCTCCCTCGACCTGCTGGCCACGCTCCTCTTGATGCAGCCCAGGACGCGGTTGGCCTTCTGGGCCGCAAGAGCACATTGCCGGCTCATATTGAGCTTCTCGTCCACCAGTACTCCCAAGTCCTTCTCCTCAGGGCTGCTCTCGATCCAATCACCACCCAGTCTGTATTTATGCCTGGGATTGCCACGACCCAGATGTAGGACCTTGCATTTGGCCTGGTTAAACTTCATGAGGTTGGTACGGGCCCACCTCTCCAGCCTGTCGAGGTCCCTCTGGATGGCATCCCTCCCTTCCAGCGTGTCGACGGCACCACACAGCTTGGTGTCATCGGCGAACTTGCTGAGGGTGCACTCCATGCCACTGTCCACGTCACCCACAAAGATGTTGAAGAGGGCCGGGCCCAACACGGACCCCTGAGGGACGCCACTTGTGACCGGTCTCCACTTGGACATTGAGCCGTTGACCACTACTCTCTGAGTGCGGCCATTGAGCCAATTCCTTATCCACCGAGTGGTCCATCCATCAAACCCATGACTCTCTAATTTAGAGAGAAGAATGTCATGCGGGACAGTGTCAAAAGCTTTGCACAAGTCCAGGTAGATGACATCCATTGGTCGACCCTTGTCCACCGATGCTGTCACCCCATCGTAAAAGGCCACCAAGTTGGTCAGGCACGATCTGCCTTTGGTGAAGCCATGTTGGCTCTCTCCCACCACCTCCTTGCTCTCCATGTGCCTTAGCATGGTTCCCAGGAGAATCTGCTCCATGACCTTGCCAGGCACAGAGGTGAGGCTGACTGGTCTGTAGTTGCCTGGGTCCTCCTTGTTCCCCTTTTTAAAAATGGGGGTTATGTTCCCTCTCTTCCAGTCATCGGGGACCTCGCCAGACCGCCACGACTTCTCGAATACAATAGCCAGTGGCTTGGCAACTTCATCCGCCAGTTCCTTCAGGACCCGCGGATGGATCTCATCAGGTCCCATGGACTTGTGCACCTTCAAGTTCCTCAGATGTTCTCGAACCTGGTCTTCAAGTACAGTGGGCGGTGGTTCATCCTCACAGTCCCTGCTAGTTCTTTCCACAGCTTGGGTGGTAAGACAAGAGGCTTTACCATTGAAGACTGAGGCAAAAAATTCATTGAGTACCTATGATGATCATGAGTTGATACCTCAAGATGATCATGAGTTAATACAAATATATAGAAAGGTACACAAAACCAAAAAAATGTAATGCTTATGAAAAGTACAGCAAAGATAACAAAATTAACACAAATTTAAATAGTAGGAAATTGATCATGAAGTTTCTGAATTATGTGGCTTACCAGCTCTTTTGAAAGAGCTTGTGACTTTAGCGTGTGCCACTGAGAAAAACCGCTCACTTTATGCAATTTCAAACAAATCAAGATCAAACTGGTTCATTGTTTTATTAAAGATAGGCAATTAACCAGTGAACTACACATTAGGATGAGTATCAGCAACACAATAGACATACAACGACACTACAAAATGTTACCACACATGTATAAATTTTTAAACACCCTTCCATGAGTCGCAAGTTGAGTGACCTTGTACTGGCCATGGACAAGCTGGAGGCAGTGACTGGGGGCACCTGTGGGGGTGCCATGCTGCCAGGACCAGGCAGAGCCCCTGGTGTCACTGGGCCACATCTGGCAAGGTCATACCAGCCCTGCTGCTGCTGCCCTACTCCCCTTTCCCCTCCCGCACCACAAATCTCCGAACTTCTCTCCTCCTGTACTTCCTATTTCTTTACAAGCTGACTCCTTTGTTTCAAAAGTCTCTGAAGCTCCTCAGCTAGCAGTTGATGGTCATCTTCCTCTTCAGCATTATCAATCTGGGGTGAATAGTTTGGGTGTCCTACTCTCCTACTCTATTACTCTTACTTTCCTGCCTCGTCAGCTGTGATCCCTGCCATTTTGCCAAGGCTGGGCAATGCAGGCACCCCGAATAACATGCTGTGCCTCCCACATGATAATTTTCTTGAACAGCCCACCCGAAATAGATCAGTTTTCAGCTAAAGTTATTTGCTGTGACTGCTATTTGCATATTGAGGCTGTAATGGTAATAGGCAGCAAAACTGAAAATTAAGGATTGAAGAGAAACTTCTTCTGGCACTTGGACAAAAATGAGAATGGAAGCTGTCTGAGTTGTACACAAGAAACAAGGAGAAGAAAGGAGATGATTAGGAATGAGTGTTAATCTACCAATAAAATATCATTAGGGTTTTTAAAAAAATACAGCTACTGCATAATGCTATTGTAATTGAGGGTGTTTTGTCCATCATCATAAGAGATAAAGAGCATTTAATTTTTCAGCTGGAAACTGATGGTTACCTAAGAATCCATGATTGTTAAGCACTTGCTTTCAATATGGTCAAAGAAAAAGAGAATCATAAAGAGTAATAAAATATAATTAGTACTTCAAAGAGATGCACCTCTAACAGCTAATGGATAATTATGATTTTTGAAAAATGAAAGGAAAAAAGTGAGGTAGAAAAGCATGGAATTAAGCATACAGACAGAAATTACTTAGAAGGCCACAATCGCACAATAGTAAAAGTCTGGACATACTTCCTGTCGGTAATTGTCAGGTGAATTACACTGTTAAGAAATATAATAGGTAGATAGCCCTTCAGGTTAGCCAACAATGCCATTCTCAATACCAGATGCCTCAGGCAAAGACTGATTGGGTAAGGCAGAGAACAGATACATTTATACCTTACACATTCACTGGTGACTAGCTTGCTTGGTTCCCATAACTAGAAGATTCAACAGCAAAAGCTCACTTGACTCAAGAGCAGGACTAGTAGATAGACTTCTATCTCCAGTGATGCATGCAAGTTGACTGCAGGTAAGATGACTAGAAGTGATTGCTTAAGTAAGAGAGGAGTAAAATCATTCTCCCTTCTCAAATGACAAAGAAAATGAAGACCTAGACCCTTCTCGGGGAGATCAGAGAATGAGAGTGGTTCAGAAAGCACTTTAGGAGGTTGCTCCTGTGCTGTAGGAGTCTTCACTATGTATTTTAACAAGAGTAAATATTTTTGAACATTATGTAAATTTATGTAATGCTGCCTAGGATGATGAGTAGGCAGTCTATATGAGAATGAAGTGGTGAGAAAGACCAATGGTAGGAGAGGACTACAACCCAGGCAGTAACATGGGACAGAACCTTAACTCCAAACCAGTGTCTATAAGCCTATAGCCTTTCCCCAGGACAGCCCCCAGTAAACAGAAAATATGAAATGTATACAACACAGCTTGGAAGACTATAGATTTTCTGAGGTTTTCAAAGCTTCTGTGAAAGAATTAGGTGTCAAACAGAAGTAAGCAATCTAATTTTTAATGATAGCAGGTGAAGAGAAGGCACAAAACAAAATATGAGTAACAGGTTGCTAGGAGGCTTGCTAGTATATAAGCTAGTAACTATTATCTTATAGAATCATAGAATAATTTAGGTTGGAAAAGACCCTTAAAATCATTGAGTCCAACCATTAACCTAACACTACCAAGTTCACCAGACTTGTTATCTTGGCAAATCTACACGCAAACCTTCACACACAAACAAATTCGCCAGGGAAATCTATGATATGCTATTTGTCCTACTGCAGTGAACACAAATAATGACCTGTAGTTTGGTTAGATACTTGATGGGACTCTGGCGATGTAGCTAATGTAGCTCTATGAAAGGAAGAAATTGCCTTTGAATGCAGTGCACCAAGCCTCCTAATGCTTTGCTCAAAATTTACAGAGGCCCAAAATTTACAGTATGCCCTTACTATTAGACAAAGGATGTTATATTTATTTATGTAGCATATACATGGTGGTTATTTTTTTAATGTATTCTATGTGTGATAGAAATAAAACTGGAGCCTGTTATTTAATTCCATATCTTGTATCTATATCTTCCTTGTCTGTGTTCAATCCAGTACATCCAGAATGGTCTAACAGAGAAGTGAAATGACAAATATTGCTAAGTAGCTAATATCAACCAACTATTTTTGTCCCTCTACTTTGTTAAAAAAAAAAAAAAGGTCTTTACTGCAATTGCTAATGACTTTAAATCAGGGTAATGTTCAAATATGGTATGGAGTACTGTATTCTACATTCATAAAAAGAAGCTTAGTGTGGCGATAAATATCTAGCAGAGAGTAGAAAAATGTCTTTCAAAAAGGTAAAGACATTGATGTTCAGATGGCATTTTGCAGCTGTAAGAAACAGAAACTCATTTGGTACTCAGTTCTGAATTAAGAAAGCATCAGAAAATTGAAGTCATTGCTTCTCATAGATACCACTCTCTCACTCAAGATGACATTATTCCCAGATCTTCCAGGTTTTGCAATCATACATGAGATACTGACAGGAACATTAAAAAAATGCTGTCCACAGTCAGACCATCAAGACCAGTTTTCTCTCTCCAACAGTGATAATAGAAGGAGCTATACAGGGAGAATGCATGAGACTGAACAGTTTCTGTGGTCCATCTCCTTCACCAACATCCACAATTATTGTGTTAGAGGTGTAAAAGGATACCTCTCTGCTCAGTGCTTTCAGTATCTATTTATGGACCTGTTGTCAATGTATGAGTCTTAATCTCTTTTTGAACTGACTGGTATTCTACACAATCCCATGGCAGCAAATCCCATAAGTTCACTATCTACTTCCTTTTAACTATTTTAAACTATTTTAACAGTTTCTACATGTACTGCAGGATTTAATGAATAACAGTTCCGCATTCTGTTTATTCATTGCTTCTACAATTGTGTAAACCTGTTATAAACCATCACCCTTCAGTCTTCTCCTCTCCAAACTGAAGATCCAAGTCTTTTTAGTCTCTCTTCACAAGGTAGATGCTCCATCCTCTTAATTGTTTTAGTCGCCCTTCCATGTACTTTCTCTAATTCCACAATATTTTTCCTGAAACACTGAGATCAGAACCATACATAGTACTGTCTGATCTACAGCACTAAAAGGTTTTCTTTTATAAAGATTGTTGCCAGCAAAGGAAAGAAAAATCAGGAAATTGTTAAAAATAAAAACATTTTTCAGTACTTCATTTTTAAAATGCTTTACTGGCATTTTTTCCCTCCATCTTTAGAAATAATTCAAAAAGTCTTTACTCAATGGTGATCACTTACATAGGAATTTCTATGAGGCAGACCAAAGTATCTTTGTACTCAAAATCCCAGACTTTGTTTTACTGCTTATTATACAGAGATGGGATCATGTTAACATCTTTGATTTGCACGATCCATTTACTGTACTGAAATTCACACATCCCACTCCAGACAGCCTGATGTGATGTTTATAAAGAAGGAAAAAAAAAAAAGGAATTTTTTTTTCTGTCCTGAAACAACATTCCTGAAATATGAAGATAGAGATTTAATACTCTTCTTTGCTAATGAACTTTTATTAAGGTGCCCCAGTAAAAATGCTGTCAGTTGATTAGAAAAAAATGGAATCTCCTGTTGAAATCATTTCCATGCTCCGCATTATATAATGTGCCACTGAGAGAAAGAGGAGAGCCAGCAGTTCAGATCCATTGGATCAAACCTGGGTTTCATAATCCTGAGGACTGTTCAGCCACTGGGCTACAGGGTAAAAGAAGAAACTACACCTCCAGCAACTTATATATCAAATATTGAAGAATGGAAAGTATTTGGTGAATTCAGATTAACTCCATTGATGGCTGTGAGTCACATTTTTTGAGAAGTGAATTATTTCTTAATAACTCACTCAGCTGTAATGATTCCCCTCTAGAAGGTTAAACTGCTGTGAAAAATTTGGTGAAATGTCTTTTGATGTCTTACAAGCCAAACTAAAAACTTTACAATGAACTGTTCCAGCTATATGCAAAGGGAAAGGAATGCCAGACCAATTCATTTCTTGGCTGCTTAGGGGGAGAAAGACACAGGCTGAGACAAAAGAAATACAAAAAAATGCAGAGGAAGAAGCTTGGGATGGAGAGAACAGAAAGACTTTTAGCACACTGCCTTATAAAAACTGAAATACAGCCCAGAATTCCCTAGTATGCTCCACATCCTTTCTGATTTAAAAAATAATTGTGAAATCTAGGGGTTAAGTGCTCATATACCCCTATACTATAAGGCCAAGTACCACTATACTGGTCAATCCATATAATATGTCAAAATTCACTATTTATATTATTCTAAAACTTCGCTTGCTGAAAAGCTTCATTACCTCTAAAGATTCCAGTCCTGCAAACGTTGTTCAGAGTGGTCAATAAGATTCTAGCTTTCTTTGTTCATGTTTGCTGCTTTAATACTTAGAGAATTGCATAAAAATACTGTGATAAAAGAATATCAAGTCAAACAGTGTGAAGCTAAGAAATGCAGCAGCTAGATTTGGGGGTGTAATGTTAATCTGCCTGTGTGTATATTTTTACAGTCTCTGAGTACCTGACTTAACTTCCCCACAGGATCTTTGCCTGCCTCTTCCATGAGCAGTATTGAACCTTTGCACTGACTTAGTCCCTTTTAATGTATGCCTCCTTCTAGCATCTTATATTACAAACTATAAACTAATTCTGATTTGCATGTATTTAAACCCCATTCGAGAGAAAAATTCTCAAGTTTCTAGGTGTTTTTAACATTTTAAGGAACTATTATAAACTTTTAGAAGATTGTATTCATATACTCCTGGGGAAAAATATTAAAACTCTTACTAGATATTACTAAAATACCTAGTTCAGAGTTAGATACAGCTTCAGTCTACACAGAAGGCTACATAGTCAGTGATACAACTGTCCCATGTGATGCTGCAACATGTGGTCCTACTAATTAAAACTCTTCTGGTTTTCACCCCAGTAAATTTTATTAGCATAAGAGCATGAGATCCAGTTTTGACTAAGGTTTTAGATGATCACACTGTTAAAGAAAAAGAGTGAATTAACAACAGCATATGGAAATGTAAGCTGTGTAAAACAAAATTTAGAATTCTGAAAGTATTTAAAACAGCTAATTCAAAATAAATAACTTTCTATAATATGATTAGCATCAACTAGAACGTTTCAAAATTATAAGTTTTCCTTGTGATATTCAATTTATATGCAGGAAGGTCTAAGAAAAGTAATTTTTTTTGAGAAAAAGAATGAACTTCTGTATTAAAGTGTTACCTTTACTTTTGACGTTTTAATATTAGAATGGTCTATCACTTCCTCTGTCATCTGCCTGGCTACTGTCTTTACAGTGATTCAGAATACTGGTAAGACTGAGCAAATACAAATAGAAACATTTGCTAGAAAACATGATGAAGATTGATGATAGAAAGAAAAACTAAAATAAGCTAAGAAAGTGAGGAAACATTAACAAGCATCAATGAAAAGTACTAAACAAGAAGGATTTATTTTCTTCTTTCTAATGGGCAATATAAAATACATTCTGAATTCGTTTTTCAGGGACAAACAGTCGTAGCTAGTAACATGAAAACTGAGTCTTCCATTTAACCCTTTCAGAGTTAGTATTTCCATAATTGATAATAATATTACTTATTTAACATTTGATTCTGCAAGGTGCTAAGCACTATGATCATCAGAGCACTTGCATGCATAGGCAATTTTAAGCATGTGAGTAGCTCATATGAAACCATCATCCTGGTTTTCATAAGCATATGATGAATCACATTATTGAATCCAGACAAGGATTTTCAAAACCTTGTACAATCAAGTTAAGGGTTTTACATGAAGTGAAAAGACAATGAAGACACCCTGAAGAGTTTATATCTATCAGTTTAAGGAATATTAATGTTTTTGTTCTAAACATTCTTATGGATGTCTGTGAACACATTTTCTTCAATATATCTTCATCTTGTTTTACTAATTCTTTGGTTGCTTTAGTGCTGTTATATATATGACTTGCTCTATTTTTTATAGACCCATAAAGAAAAGCAGTTGGGTCTTGCGGGGGGGGGCACGGAGAGAAGGGGGAGCAAGAGAGGAGAGGGGATGGTGGTGATAAAATGTAATTCCTCTGAACACCTGCTGAGTTTAATTGCACTACAGCTGGTGCTGATTGTAAGTGGGTAAGGGAGGAGTAAGGGGGGTTACTGACTGATTGGCTGTCGTTACATCCAGTTTTATTGTCTTTTTTTTCCCCCTTTCAGTATTATTCTTACAAGTTAAAAGAGACTCTGAGTCTGAGGGATTAGGGACCTAAACCAAAGAGGAATCTTATGATCTGTGAGCAGAATAAGATGTGGTGTTTCCTGGATGAAGACATCTGAAGAGAGCATATGTGAACCTCAAGAGCAAGACTGATGATCCCAACAGACAAATTGCCACAGTATGCAGCATTCACTAGAATGAAAGGTTTATAGGTGAGATATTTAAAGAGGTCACCACGCCCAGAGCATGTGGGTCTGCAATGAAATAGAAGACAGTGCTTGAGATGAAGGAGCTGTGGTCATTCAAAAGGGATAGCAAACCATGCAGAGACATTTTCAAGCAGGTTCTCATTCTGCAAGAACTTAAAGATAACAAAGTATGGTGGGTTTAAAAAGTATAGCATCAAGGCACTATGGAACAAACCCCTGTTCACAAAATTGATAGAAATGGGCACTGAAAAATGGACTGCTGTAATGTGATAATTGCTGGGGACAAGCTTGCTTTAATATAGAGAAGTATGATGTGCATAGTTGTGATTTAAAGAATTTATTTTAAGAATATGTCAAAAGAAGTGACAGAACATTAAAGCTGGGTAATTCTCCAAGAAATCAAAACAAAACAAACTCCAAAACAACCCGCATCTCCAAATTTTGGGTTAGTTTGCAAGCAGCTGCAAAGGGAAAAATAAAATCTAAAGTAGCAGGAAAATAGATTGATAGGTATACTTCAGGACTCTGGTATTTTTATAGAATATGAGTGTCAATAGTTATGTTAACTTTTGTAAAAGATTAGAGTTATCATTCAGTGATAACAGATGTGGGAGGGAAAATTTGCTTTAAATTTGGAACATGAAAAGGCAGAATTTTTCATTCAGAACTATAGTAAGTAAAACATTAGTTAAGCAAATCAGTTCAATTTTTATAAATGAAATTACTTCATATGTATTTTTGACTACCTAAATAACAAACGGACTATGTTTAAAATAAATCTTTTCCAGGAAATATGTACCCATATAAAAAATTCTATAGATTATTTAAATGCATATAAGTGGAATATGGGCTTAATTATAAGTTGGCCTAAAATAAGATTGGTAAGAACGTTCAAGCACGAGGATACAAACGTTTGTGGTACATCACAGTAAGAAAGTACATTAACATATAATGCTGCTAACTAGCGACAGAGTAAAAGGGACACAGGAAAAAGATAGGGTAATGTTTGCCTGGATTAAAAAGCTACAAACAATATCTACCATCCTGGATGAAGAGTGACCTAGATCTGGCTTTCTCGCCCCTGGAAAAATTTACACACAGAAGAGGGAGAACTTTGCTTCTTATTAAGCAGCCAGAAAAGACAGAGAGGAAGGAATTACTTAGCTGTTACATTTTGCTCTGTAAAATTTATCCTACCTGATACTTCAGTATCCAACTGACCTTCATGACAATGTCAGTCTCTCTCTGTACATCATCATGTATCCAGCTGTATTTTTAGCACGCTAAGATCTCATTGGTGCTACTGAAGCATTTCCAGTCTGAGTGCTTCCTTTCTGATTTGCCTCAGATAAGTTTTCAGAAATGAGATAATTCACTGAAGTAGTTTGAAAACATTCTCTTACAAATTACTTTATATAGAATGGCATCTCAGGAACTTAACTCTATTCACATACATGTATATGTATAGCCACATAACACTGCTAATTAAAAAGTTAACACAGTTTATTGCTTACTCCATCATTGTATTCATTGCTTTTGGATTCATGTCTTGATTACGACATAGATGAGAGATATATAAAATGCAAAACTTTCTTATCAAGTAATGCTAATTTTAATTCTAATTTTAAAATTTTTTACATGCTTAATTAACAGATTAAAACCATTGAACAATTTCTAGCTCTGACTTCATAGTTACCATCCCATGGTTATCTGCTCTGTGATAATAAAACATTTACATTAATTAATCTTTAATTAATTTGATTTTTTTTTTTAAGTGTAATGTTCCTGTTGCGGTTATTATTTTAAATGTTTCAGGTGCTGCCATCTATTTTTATTTCGCATTCTGTAATTTCTTAACCCACAGATTAACTAAGAATTTTATTTTCTTTCTCTATTTTATATAACATTGAGAATAGTCAGAATTTTAATATGCATAATAGCAAAGGAACATTATTTTTTGTGTATTTACTTTTCTTAGGTAGTCAATGTGGGATAGATGTGGACTGCTAAACAGAAGGTTCAAATTGTTTTATCCAATTATATAACTTTCAATCACATGAGCTTCTTGTTCTGACTCTTAACATAGATTCTGTTTATCTTTTGTCTTTCCATGATCAGTATAATTATAGGCCCTTTAGGCATGGCTCTCCACTAAATCTCATTTTTAAGACACATTAGATCCTAGCACCACTAGTCCAGAACACAAAGGAAATCTTTCCTTTTTTCACAACATACCACTTTTTCATGCTTGCTCCTTGCAAGAAGTAACTCGGTAAAACAAAACCTTACTGAGCAGCAGAATTTCAACGAAGGCCTGAGAAATTCTTTTCTAATATTGACAAAAATTCTGCTAAGAACTCAGTATCTATTCTAATTGTTAGAACAAATGAACAAAAAATTAAAGCTTAATGTCTATTTGACTTTGATGCACTTTAACAAAACAGACTTAAGTATTTGGGAAAGAAATCTCATTGCAAGTTCAGGAGATTCATACCAGTGTTTTATAAACCTTGAAGGACGGAGATTACACAATTTTTCTGGGCAAGATGCTTCACTGCTGACTTTCATAGAATCATAGTTGCAGAATCATAGAACGGTTTGGGTTGGAAAGGACCTTAAAGATCACGCAGTTCCAACCCTCCTGCCATGGGCAGAGGCATCTTCCACTAGATAAGATTGCTCAAAGCCTCATCTAATCTGACCTTGAACACTTCTAGGGATGGGACATTCACAAATTCTCTAGGCAATCTGTTCCAATGCTCCACTATCCTCATCATAAAGAATTTCTTTCTTATAGCTAATCTAAATAGACCCTCTTTTAGTATAAAACTGTTACCTCTTGTCCTATTGCTACAGGCCCTGGTAAAAAAATCTCACCATCTTTCTTATAAGCCCCCTTTAAGTATTGAAAGGCTACAATAAGGTCTTCCTGCAGCCTTCTTTTCTCCAAGCTAAACAACACCAACTAGCTCAGCCTTCCTCCATAGCAGAGGTGTCCAGCCCTCTGATATTGTTTTTGTGGCTCTCCTCTGGACCCACTTTAAGAGGTCCATCTCATTCTTGTATTGAGGACCTCACAACTGGATTCAGTACTCCAGGCAGGGTCTCACAAAAGCAGAGTAGAGGGGAAGAATTATGTCCCTCCACCTGCTGGTCACGCTTCTGTTTGTGCAGCCCAGGATACAATTGGCTGTCTGGGCTGCGAGTGCACATTGCCAGCTCACGTTCAGCTTTTCATTCGCCAGTATCCCCAAGTCCTTCTCTGCAGGGCTGCTCTCAATCCATTCATCTCCTAGTCTGTACTGATACTGGTGATTGCCTCGACTCAGGTCCAGAACCTTGCACTTGACCTTGTTGAACTTTGCCTTGTTGCGCATGACCTGGTCCTCACAGGGGAAAAACGTCTGCTTATATTCAATCCTCTATATCTCTTTTCTCTTGTCCTCCTGCCATGCATCACTGTAAAGAATTTAGGTCTATCTTCTTGATGGTCTTCTCATAGGTATTGGAGGGGTGTTGCTATTAAACGCCTCCAAGGCTGTCTCAGAATTGTAGAATCACAGAATCATAGAATCATTTAGGTTGGAAGAGATCTTGATCGTTGAGTCCAGTCGTTAACCTGACACTACCAAGTCTACTACTAAACCATGTCCCTGAGCACTACATCTACATGTCTTTTAAACACCTCCAGAGATGGTGACTCCATCATTTCCCTGGGCAGCCAGTCCCAATGCTTGACAATGCTTTCGGTGAATAAATTTTTCCTAATATCCAATCTAAACTTCCCCTAGCCCAACTTCAGGTCATTTCCTCTTGTCCTATCTCTTGTTACTTGGGAGAAAAGACCAACACTCACCTCGCTAAAACTTAGTTTCAGGTAGTTATAAAGAGTGATGAGGTGTCCCCTCAGCATATTTTTCTCCAGGCAAAACAACCTCAATTCCTTCAGCCATTCCTCGTAAGACTTGTGCTCTGCACCCTTCACCAGCTTTGCAGCCCTTCTTTGGACACACTCCAGCACCTCAATGTCTTTCTTGCAGTGAAGGACACAAAACTGAACA
Source organism: Tauraco erythrolophus (assembly GCF_009769465.1). Classification (NCBI taxonomy): domain Eukaryota; kingdom Metazoa; phylum Chordata; class Aves; order Musophagiformes; family Musophagidae; genus Tauraco; species Tauraco erythrolophus. The sequence goes on along the minus strand of NC_141467.1, from coordinate 71,498,671 downwards.
CAGTATTTGAGGTGCAGCCTCACCAGTGCTGAGTACAGTGAGACAGTCATTTCCCTACTCGCGCTTGCCACACTATTTCTGATACAAGCCAGGATGCTCTTGGCCTTCTTGGCCACCTGGGAACACTGCTGGCTCATATTCAGTCCAGGTCCTTTTCCACAAGACATATTTCCAGCCACTCTTCCCCAAGCCTATACTGTTCCGTGGGGTTGTTGTGACCCGAGTGCAGGATCTGACACTCAGCCTTGTTGAATCTCACACAATTGGCCTCAGTCTATTGATGCAGCCTGTCCAGATCCCTCTGTAGAGCCTTCCTATCCTCAAACAGATCAACAGTCCCATCCAACTTGATGTCAATTGCAAACTTACTGAGGGTGCACTCGATCCTCTTGCCCAGATCATTGATAAAGATATTAAACAGAACTGGTACACATATTGAGCCCTGGAGAACACCACTTTGAATCATAGAATGGTTAGGATTGGAAGGGACCTCAAAGATCATCTAGTTCCAATCCCCCTGCATTGGGCAGGGAAACCCTCCACCCAAAGCCCAAAGCCTCATCCAACCTGGCCTTGAACACTTCCAGGGATGGGGCATCTACAACTTCTCTGAGCAACCTGTTCCAGTACCTCACCACCCTCTGAGTGAAAAATTTCTTCCTTATATCTAGTCTAAATCTGCCCTCTTTCAGTTTAAAGCCATTGCCCCTTGTCCTATCACTACACGCCCTTGTAAAAAGTCCCTCTCCAGCTTTCCTGTAGGCCCCCTTTAAGTACTGGAAAGCTGCTAGAAGATCACCCTGAAGCCTTCTCTTCTCCAGGCTGAACAGCCCCAACTCTCTCAGCCTGTCTTCATAGCAGAGGTGCTCCAGCCCTCACATCATCTTCATGGCCCTCCTCTGGACCAGTAGCTCCATGCCCTTCTTATGTTGGGGACTCCAGAGCTGAACACAGTATTCCAGGTGGGGTCTCACAAGAGCAGAGTAGAGGGGCAGAATCACCTCCCTCGACCTGCTGGCCACGCTTCTTTGGATGCAGCCCAGGATACGGTTGGCTTTCTGGGCTGCCAGTGCACATTGCCGGTTCATGTTGAGCTTCTCATCCATCAGCACTCCCAGGTCCTTTTCCTCAGGGCTGCTCTCAATCCATTCTCCGCCCAGCCTGTACTTGTGCTTGGGATTGCCCCGACCCATGTGCAGGACCTTACACTTGGCCTTGTTGAACTTCATGAGGTTCTCACAGGCCCACCTCTCCAGCTTGTCAAGGTCCCTCTGGATGGCATCTCTTTCCTCCAATGTGTCCACAATACCACATAACTTGGTGTCATCAGCAAACTTTCTGAGGGTGCACTCCATCCCACTGTCCATGTCTCCAACAAAGATGTTAAATAACACTGGCCCCAGTAGTGGCCCCTGAGGAACACCACTCGTCACTGGCCTTCACGTGGACATTGAACCGTTGACCACAACTCTTTGAGTGCGACCATCCAGCCAATTCCTTATCCACTGAGTGGTCCATCCATCAAAACCATGTCTTTCCATTTTAGAGACAAGGATGTCGTGTGGGACAGTATCATATGCTTTGGATAATCCAGGTAGACGATGTCACTTGGTGACTGGTTGCCAACTGGACTTAACTCCATTCACCACAAGTCTTTGGGCTTGGCCATCCAACTAGTTTTTTACCCAGTGAAGTATATGCCTATCCAAGCCATAAGCAGCCAGTTTCTCCAGGAGAATGCTGTGGGAAATAGTGTCAAAAGCTTTACTAAAGTCTAGGTAGACAACATCCACAGCCTTTCCCTCATCCTCTAAGCAGATCACCTTGTTGTAGAAGGAGCTTGGGTTAGTCAAGCAGGACTTGCCTTTCACAAACCCATGCTGACTCAGCCTGATCATCTGGTTGTCCTGTAAATGCCGTGTGACGGTACTCAAGATGATCTGCTCCGTCTTCCCTGGCACTGAGGTCAGACTGACAGGCCTATAGTTCCTCACATAGGTAAAGCCTGCAGTTCCTTGGATATTTTTTATAGTCTTTTTTAAAGACAGGTAGAATGTATTCTTTCTTCCAGCCATTGGATATTGCCCCTAATTTTCATTACTTCCAAGATGACAAAGAATGACTCTGCAAGAACATCAACCAATTTTCTCAGTATCCTTGCAAGCAACACATCAGGTCCTATGGGTTAAGTTCTCTCAAGCTATCCCTAATTCAGTCCTCACCCATTGCTTATAGTTGTTCTCCTTGAACCCTTCCAGTAAGCACAGAGACCTGAGAGACTGAGACAAAGAAAGTATTGTGTACCTAAGCCTTATGTGTCACTGTTGCTAAACCACCCACCTCATTCAGCAAGGGACACACATTCTCCTTGTTCAACCTTTTACAATTAAGATGTATGAAAATCTATGAAATCCTTGTTCAACCTTTTACAATTAAAATCGTATTAGAAACAATTCTTGTTGCCTTTGATGTCTCTCAGAAGACTGAATTCCAGTTGAGCTTTGACTTTCCTGGCATTGTCCCTACATTCCTTGGGTAATGGTTTTAGCCTCCTCCTTTGTATCCCATCTTTGTTGCCAACCCCTGTGTACTGTCTATATGTTGTTGGAGCTCTATCGGGAGATTCCTGCTTAGCCAATAGGGTCTCCTGATACATCTACAGGTCTTTCTGAGTATCAGGACTGTTCTTACACTTGAGGATGATGTAATCTGTAAAGACTTTTCAGCTTTCCTGAGCTTCTTTACCTTTCAGACCTGCCTTCAATAGGATTGCACCTACCAATTCTCTGCGTAAGGAGAAGCTTTGTAATAGCAAACATCTAACTGTTGAGGGTATAAATGCCACAGATTGTCAACATGAAGTCTATAACTTTAAAATATGCATTGATTAATTCTAAAATTATTATGTTATAAATGTGTGTATGCAATGAAATTTAACAACACGAATATTACTTATAGCTATTATTTTTTTACACAGGCAAGGTAGAATTAACCCTCTCACACACAGACATTTATGATGGAGATATCTAAATCTGAACCAGTCACTTACACTCTCTGTATAGTCAGTGAAGAAAAGTAAATATCTCTGAAAGGCAAATTGTTAGCCTAAAGGAGGCAGCCAAAATAAACCAGAATCACCTCCTGTAATATCTTTCACTTGCCTCTTTTTTTTTATCATCTTTGAGTTAGACAATTAACTCAGATGTAGATATCCACTTGGTGAGATAAACCTTTGTAAAAGGTTCTACGCCTTTATAAAAATAAGAGAAATATATTGTGCATTACAAGAAATTATTCATAAATATGCTTTATATACATTTCCTCTTGATCAGGTCTCTGCTTCTCTGAAACTGTTGCAAATTCCATTTCTAATTGTTTCTTCTTTTCACTGCATTTGCCAGTGACATACAACTGGAGTTTTACTTCTTGATTAGATTTTTTTTTTTTCTCCGAAGTTTCTACATGAAAATTAACTGGGCATTAACTTGACACATGCTATTCATTTTATTGTTTTGCTAATCTATTTTTAAAACATTAATGACACGAAAGAAGCAAAATAATTAATTTATAACAAGTGTCCTTAACAGTATCCGTTAACCTCTTTTTAGATCTTTACTTTTTAGAAGAAAATTGAAATGTATTTTTACTTCTTGAAGTGTCTTGATACAAAAAAGACACCAATGGGAGTCGGTAACTCTTGGTTTGTTTGGCAGATTTGAGTTATTTTTAGCAAGGAGAATTTGCCAAGCATAGCAGAACCGGAAATAGAGCCTAATGAAATCTTGAAGATCAATGTAGGCTAATGATACTTGAAAGTGACATGTTTATATCTCAACAGGACAGCACTGGGCTTTGCCTAAATGTCAGAAGTTTGACAGGCAGGTATCATAAAGATACATCTCAGCCACCTCCAGTGAAAGAGTAAGTGATGAGCATTGTCAAGAATGTCCTTCATCTTTCCTTGGTAATTAAAGCAAACAGGGGGCCCAATGTCTGCTCTGCTGTTCCATTCACTTCCTCCTTTCTCTTATCTACTATGTAAGCACTTGATGTTCCACTCCCCTGCTCAACAAAATGGTGACGTGAAGATAAGAAAGGAAGAAGAAACAGTTAAGTTTTCTTCACTTCAGTGGTACTGACCCATTATTTGGTGTAGAGAGGGAAAAAGGGAATAGTTAAGTTCCAGAGTGTTTATAATCTTGTTATTTTTCATTGTTGTTCTAATCATGCCCTGTGATAGTTTGATGTGTGTGGGGGTGTTCTGGTGGCAGGGGAGGGGATTTGCTCCCTGTGCCACCAGATCTGAGTCCCATCCCCCCTGGGGGATTGAGCCAAATTGGCGCCTCTGCGAATTGCCCTATTTAAGTTGGGACAAAGGGGCGGGAAAGGGCTTTTTGCTCAGGAGCGAGGAGAGAGCAGGAGGGCGCTGCCCTCGCTCCCGGCTCCCAGCCGGGCGGCTGCTCGGGCCCAGGCCGGCGCCATGTGCTCAAGATGGCGCCGGGGGAGCCGCATGGGGGGGCTGGGGAAGCGCCTCGCTCCCAGGGTGCCCGCCGGGCCGAGCTCCTCTAGAGGAGATTAAGATCTAAGAGAAAACAACCACAACGACCAGGTCAGTTAAGGATGGAGCAGGAGGAGGTGTGCTGGAGCTGAGGCTTCCCTTGCAAATCGGTGTGAGATGGCAGGCAGCACCCCTGCAGCCAAGGTGTACTCGGCGGAGCAGAGACCCACTCGTGGCCCGTGGAGAAACCCACGTCGGAAAGGAGATGCCTGAGCCCAGGCGAGGTCGTGGAGCAGGGGATGCGCGACCAGGTACTGTTAATAATGGGGCATGGAATGCACGACGAGGTCGTGGAGGCATCTGGAATCCGTGGGACGACCCACGCCGACGCGAGTGGCAGCAGCTCCCTAAGAGGCCGAGACTGGTAAAGCCCGAACTGGTACAATCCATGGGGAAGGATTGCAATCCTGCGGGCAGGACTCACGTTGGAAAAGTCTGGGTACTTTTTTCTTCGTGAGTAGGGGATCCACCGAAGCAAGGGAAAAATGGTGTAAAGGCTCCTCCTCCTTTAAGAAAGGAGCGGCAGTTAACAACATGGATGAACTGACCTGCACTCCCCATTCCCTGTCCCCCTGCGCCGCCATGGGAGGAGGTTGAGCCAGGAACGAAAGGAAACGGGGTGGGGAGGTGTTGTTTTAAGATCTGGCCTTGTTTTCTCTTTTCTCCTCTCAAGTAACCAGTTTCGTTCCCTTGTCTCCTGTTAAGTAACTGTTAATAAATTGTTTTGTTTTATTAAGAAAGCCTGAGTCCTGTTTTGCCCGGGACCATGGTTGGTGGGTGCTCCCTCTCGGTTCTTGTCTCGACCCTCAGTCCAAAAACCACAACATGCCCAAAGAATAGTAACCCTGTACACTAATTTTGGCAACAAAGCTGGTTCTGGTTCATAACCTAATCCTCACCATCATTTCAACCCTGAGTAGTTGAGGTGCGTAAGCAATGGTGAATAATAAGCAGTTAACGTTGCTATGAGATAGAAGACTAAGTTTAAAAACACACTGGTTTCATGTGGGAAGCAAGACTGGGAAAGAGAAATAATCAGAAAGAATAAAGGCTAAGAAGAGGCATAGAAATGAGAACTGCCAAAACCAGAGAGGTGAGAATACCAGTCAGCTGTCTGAATCAACTACCAGCTTGTTTCAATCATCAGTTCCACAGTGAGAGCTTGTGTGCCTGGACCTGTGTGAATTCAGAGGCACATTGCCAGAATGGCAAGAAACTACCTCCATGTAGATTCCTACCTCGGTTGAATGTTCCCTCCTCTTGTCATGTTACAAGGGAATAGGTAGCTATGATAGTGGATTAGTGCCAAAGTCAAGGTGTATGCATCACCATGGCAAACTGTGATTCATTATAGCCAGGAGCAGGATACGCAGTAGATGAGCAGCATTATTTCTAGACAGAGCTACTCACTGTCTGATAATGAGAACAGCACCCTAGGGGAACTCAGCTGCTTTGATTTTTCCAGTTTCTGCACCAGCCCAATTCCTTCTGACCCTGCTAACTATGGGCACAGAAGAGATGATTCTTGCTCCCATATACTTCATGCTTGATTTAACCTACAGACCTAAACGGCCTAAGGCTCTCCAAGTTTGAGTTACTAACTGTTCTTGCAATTACACATAACATGTTCCACTGCTTCAGTTTCCTCTATGCTGGGGAAAGGAAACCTCCACAGAGCCCATCCACTCAAGCAAGCCCATCATGTAGACAAACATGGTCTCACTGAAAAAAGCCAACAAGGCACATAGTCCTACAATCACATAAGCCTTACAGTAAAAGGAATGTAAACAGATACCTGCCTGACAATTTATTTTTACAGCAAAAGTTCCCCAGCATAGACCTCTGCCAGCAAACAGGAAAACATAGCTGCTTCACAACAGGTAGTCAAGACCTGAAAACATCACCAGTGTCTCAGCAACTTAAACTGCTGTGATAGTCTCTCCAATTCTATTATCCACATTTCAGATACATTTCCCATGTTCCGTTTCAAATGTATCAGAGAAAACAATGGACAATTAAAGTGAGTAGATCTTGTGTGGATCTGATCATCAGTTGATTTCAGCTGATCAAAGACTTACTCTGTAGCTATTTTGTAGTTGCTCAGGTAATAGTTTAAGAGTTCTTATTCTATGATCCAATGTAAGGTTTAACTAGTTATGGTAGTAAATGATAAACAGCAACAACTCACATTTTTAATGATTTTACTCATGCCAAGTAGTCTTTGATCATCAATGAAAACACTTAGCAGTTACTAAAATTTCTTGGAGCATATTTTGCCAGAGAAGACCACTTTAAAGCTGGCGTTCTTCTATTAAAACTCACTAGGTCTAGAGTCCAATGATAACTGTTCTCTGCAGCCTAAGAACAAAAGAGGATAGAAAAAAGAGATGTGTCAATTGGAGACACCATATTTGCAAAGCCATGAATACCTACTGAAGGTTTACAGTCTTATGACAATAATAGCCTTGCTTTAATTTTGATGTTCTGCATCTTCTTTGTGGATATGCCATGCCAATATGCCCATGTCAGACTAGCTACAGAAAATTAATAGCTCTCAGGGCTTGTTTGCTTCTGTAGTTATAGTTGTCCAAGAGAAATCTCCTGGTGGTGAGATGCTTTGTAAGTCTGAAATTAATTCTGGATAGGTTTCTGTGAAACTTACTTTCCTCACACTGTAGTTCTTACAGCACTCCTGGATGTTTAACATCTGAATGGTTTTATCCCATGCTGTTTTCCAGATTTTGAATCAAAAAGTCTAAAACTTGAAATACTCCAGAGTAAGCACTCTGCTTTTTGTGTGAGTACTTGTCATCACAGAGCATTTCACCAGCTGCCCGTTGATAAACAACAGACAATTATTCACAACCATGTAAAAAGACTGGTTATTGAGAATTCTTTGCTCTTCCTCCTACAGTTTTCACAATCACACGCTGATATAGCTGAAGACTTCCAGTGAGCTACTTATGTTTTTCCTTGCAGTGATGCTGAGATACAAAATATTCATTATGATATTTATATTGTTAAAAAATTGTGTTAGTTTCCTTCCAGGGCAGAAAATGTTGGGGTAAATTTGGGATTTTGGGTAGTTGGATTCTGGAAGTTTAAGTCCTTAAAAGGACTTAAAGCTCTTGGACCAGCTTGGGCACAAAAGGAAGGCCTATAGAGGGTGGAAGCAAGGACAGGTGGCCTGGGAAGAATACAGAGCGATTGTCCAAGCAACCAGAGATCAGGTTAGGAAAGCTAAAGCCCTGATAGAGTTAAATCTAGCCAGGGACATCAAGGGCAACAAGAAAAACTTCTATAGATATGTCAGCGATAAAAAGAGATCTAGGGAAAATGTAGGCCCTCTCCGGAAGGAAACGGGGGACCTGGCTACCCGGGATATGGAGAAGGCTGAGGTTCTCAATGACTTCTTTGCCTCAGTCTTCACTGGCAAGAGCTCCAGCTGCACAGCCCAAGCCACAGAAGGCAAAGGCAGGGACTGTGAGAATGTAGAACCGCCCACTGTAGGAGAAGATCAGGTCCGAGACCACCTAAAGAACCTGAAGGTGGACAAGTCCATGGGACCGGATGAGGTGCATCCACGGGTCCTGAGAGAACTGGCTGATGAAGTTGCTAAGCCACTATCTGTCATATTTCAAAAGTCGTGGCAATCTGGCGACGTTCCCTATGACTGGAAAAGGGGAAACATAGCCCCCATCTTTAAAAAGGGGAAAAAAAGAAGACCCAGGGAACTACAGGCCAGTCAGTCTCACCTCTGTGCCTGGCAAGATCATGGAGCAGATCCTCCTGGCGACTATGATAAGGCACATAGAAAATAAGGAGGCAATTGATGACAGCCAACATGGCTTCACTAGGGGCAAATCCTGCCTGACTAATTTAGTGGCCTTCTATGATGAGGTTATGGCATTGATGGAAAGGGGAAGTGTTGCTCACCAGCCTGGGCTGCGGCACCAGGGACGCTGTTGCATCTTCCGCAGCCAGGAGGAAATGGCCTGCCTCTTGTGGGCAGGATAGGTACCTTGAGTTGAGTAGTTAATTAGTAGTTCATTAGCTCAACTCAGTCCAGCTGGATAAGAATGATTAGTGCCGTAATTCCCCCTTTTTGTTTTACCATTTTTTTTTGTTTTCACAAAGGCTTTATGGGTGAGCAGAGACCCGGCCCATTCATCCAACTCCAGCACGCTTCCCTCCCGCGAATATCACGTCAGGGCTTGCAGCTTTACCTTCTTCTCCGAAGGACTCTCGCTCGAGCTCCCGGCTCCGGCTCTGGCTCCGGCTCTTTTGGCTCGGGCTCCTTTGCAGCCAGGGCTCTCGGCTCAGCGAGGGAGTCGGGGCTTCCCAGGGTCTCATCAATGTATCACGTCAGGGTCACCAGTTGTTGCTTACCAGCCTGGGCTGCGGCACCAGGGACGCTGTTGCATCTTCCACAGCCAGGAGGAAATGGCCTGCCTCTTGTGGGCAGGATAGGTACCTTGAGTTGAGTAGTTAATTAGTAGTTCATTAGCTCAACTCAGTCCAGCTGGATAAGAATGATTAGTGCCATAGGGAAGAGCAACTGACATCATCTACCTGGACTTATCCAAAGCATTTGATACTGTCCCACATGACATCATTGTCTCTAAACTGGAAAGACATGGTTTTAATGGATGGACCACTCGGTGGATAAGGAATTGGCTGGATGGTTGCACTCAAAGAGTTGTGGTCAACGTTTCAATGTCCACGTGGAGGCCAGTGACAAGTGGTGTTCCTCAGGGGCCAGCACTGGGGCCAGTGCTATTTAACATCTTTGTTGGAGACATGGACAGTGGGATTGAGTGCACCCTCAGAAAGTTTGCAGATGACACCAAGTTGTGTGGTGTTGTGGACACACTGGAGGGACGTGATGCCATCCAGAGGGACCTTGACAGGCTGGAGAGGTGGGCCTGTGAGAACCTCATGAAGTTCAACAAGGTCAAGTGCAAGGTCCTGCACGTGGGTCGGGGCAATCCCAAGCACAAGTACAGGCTGAGCAGAGAATGGATTGAGAGCAGCCCTGAGGAAATGGACTTGGGAGTGCTGATGGATGAGAAGCTCAACATGAGCCGGCAATGTGCGCTGGCAGCCCAGAAAGCCAACCATATCCTGGGCTACACCAAAAGGAGCATGGCCAGCAGGTCGAGGGAGGTGATTCTGCCCCTCTACTCAGCTCTTGTGAGACCCCACCTGGAATACTGTGTTCAGCTCTGGAGTCCCCAACATAAGAAGGGCATGGAGCTACTGGTCCAGAGGAGGGCCATGAAGATGATGTGAGGGCTGGAGCACCTCTGCTATGAAGACAGGCTGAGAGAGTTGGGGCTGTTCAGCCTGGAGAAGAGAAGGCTCTGGGGTGATCTTATAGCAGCTTCCAGTACCTAAAGGGGGCCTACAGGAAAGCTGGAGAGGGACTTTTTACAAGGGCGTGTAGTGATAGGACAAGGGGCAATGGCTTTAAACTGAAAGAGGGCAGATTTAGACTAGATATAAGGAAGAAATTTTTCACTCAGAGGGTGGTGAGGTACTGGAACAGGTTGCCCTGAGAAGTTGTGGATGCCCCATCCCTGGAAGTGTTCAAGGCCAGGTTGGATGAGGCTTTGGGCAACCTGATTTAGTGGAGGGTTTCCCTGCCCAATGCAGGGGGATTGGAACTAGATGATCTTTGAGGTCCCTTCCAACCCTAACCATTCTATGATTCTATGATTCTATGACTCTTGGACACAAAAATTGCTTGCAGATTTACAGAACTCAGGACACTGAAATGTGAAAAGTATTTGTTGAGTACAAAAATAGAACTGATTGCTCGCAGCTCTTTTCAGGCTCTGAAGAATCCACATTTGAATTCTTGGATATTGATTCAATAAAATGTAAAAACCATAAGATTTATAAGTGAATGAAGATTAATGGAGACTGTACAGAACTGTAAATATGGATTTGGAACTGTATTTGAATCTACACACAAATATACACAAGGCAGTGGGGGAGATGCACCAGTGTAAGGAAAATCAGACTTAGGCCTTAATAACCTTTCTGAAGTTATCTATAGTATTCCACATACCATCTCCTGTATTTTCAGTGGTCATTAAACATTAGTTTTGTAAGAAATGGAAGGGTGTTTTCTTTGAAAAGACAATTGGGAACAGTTACTGTCTAATTATTAGTATTTTACATGCAATAGTCCCAACGATTTATCTTCTCTTTCTGAAAAGATAGAAATTCTGTCTGTAATTCATCAAAGAGTTAAGCTGCAGTGACGAGAGAAGGGTGCATGAAACACCGTAAATTATGGCCTTAGTATTCTTCTGTATGGTACAGTGGTACATCATCTTCTTTTAGGTTCCTAAAGGGTTAATTTTCTGTACTTTTTCCTTCTGTTCTGATGGGAAGCGATTATAAAATGGAATTCTGCAGCAACAGAAGGAAAAAGGAAATTGGGTGAAAGAACAGCTATCTACACAGGCTTTGAAGACTGCTTTCATCATGGAGCTTGGAAAGTTTTTTATCATTTTTCTTTTCCTTCCTTTTTTTTCTGGTTCTGTTGCCTTAGCTTAAAATTTTTCAGCACTGAACATATCTTACTGCAGGTTTGTGCAGCTGTGTTTCAGGTCTCAATTCTAAGATCTTGATTTCAACAAAGACTTCTCAGGCTATCCTATTTCAGGTACTTTCAGCCATCCCCTTCTTTCCACTCTCCACTCCCAAATTCTTCTGTCTATTCTCAACTGTTTGAAAAAAACAGTTAATACAAGCTTCTGAGAGGGAAAAAAAGAGAAAAGCCTGAGCGTGGCACTTTGTGAGAGGTGTAACATCAAACAACTACAATTATCAGTAAGCCATCCATGTTTTTGCATTAGTCACACAGATAAGAGAAAAATCTATTTCTTAGAGATAAGTATTCCAAATATATATCTTTAAAGTAAACCATGCAACTCAAATGAGAGCAAAAATATAATAACAACTTGAATTGTAATAAGAGGACAGGAAGGAATCATATAAGGCCTTCTATTAAATAAATAAATAATTAAAACTCTTCAAAGAGAACAAGATATGACCTAGAAATAAATTAATGCCTCTACAAAGTAGGGAAGCTTATTTTTCTTGACCCTCTCAAAATATATAAGCATAAATAAATAAAGACCATTGTGTTATGAAGTTATATGCAAGGAATTGTGTTTGAGAAATAAGTGGAGGCAGGAGGAGGGAAGATAAAGCTAAATTCCACATCTCTTCAGTGACCATATGCAGACAAGTGGTAGAACAGAGGACTTGTTTCCAAGAGAACAGACCTTTAACATGGCTTGAATTTGAAGTCAGCAGCTCCATTTCAGGGATGAAATTATCTCATCAGCTCCCGATAACTGTGTTTAAGTTTGGGCTGAGTTTTCATAACATGGTATCATCACAACTTTGAAAAGAATTTAAATTTCTATACTACTTCCTTGTCTTTGTCTAGAGTATATTTCCTGAAGAGATTGTTTTCTGTAAGAAATACCGCCTCAAAGGCATCAAGCAAGTTTAAAAAGCATTTCAGATGTTCAGTTTTCTTAATTAGTTATTTACCAACCCATAACAGGCAAAGATGCTTGGTAACAATAAAATAAATTATTCAAGCTTTTCCTGAGATTTCCATCTCAACAGATTTCCAGCATTAAGGCTTGTAATGTTTCAGCCTCAATGGATGAAGCGATGAGAGTTTCTGCTGCACAATAATAATCATAACCTGTGACAAAGTCAGGAGGGAAAAAAAGTACAAGGATTTTAATAATCTTCTATTGTGACAAACATAGTATGCAAACAGATGAAGATGCCAATAGCTGATCTCATCATGCTGATACATTAACTTGCACACAAAATAAAGTTCAAAAAAACCCCGTGCATCCAGAGTTTGAAAAAGTAAAAATCTTGACTCGTATTGATTCTAGGCAACCAGTTCAAGACTTTTTTTGCTGCTTGGAAAAAAGTCTGCCAGAAGTTAACTCTCTAAATGTAATTAACAGAACACACACTGCATCCAGTTCTGAGACACTATTCAAGAGCATCCTGAAAAATAAGAGGTCACGCAGGTAAGAGCCAACATATTGTTGAACTCATCAGAAGGAAAATATTGAGATTCCACTTCAATGCACGTTACAGGGCTTTTACAGAAACAAAGGACAATTTGAGAAAGGCATACAAAGACCCAACAGTGGGAAGATGAAGTCAAACAACTTCACATTAGAGGGAGAGTCCATGTTTTAATACTACAACAGTACTTAGTGAAACAAGCTAACAGTGGAAGCCAGGTATCTCTTCAGCTCTTCAAGACTGCATGCCTTTCTGGAAAAATATGTTTCTGCAAATAGAAGTTATTGGGTTAAAGACACAAGTAAATGGATGAAATTATATGGCCTGTGTTACAAAGGAAGTTGGATTAAGTGATTGTATAGTCCCTTCTGAACTTCAGATCTACTCGTCTACAAAAAATATTCATCTGAATATGTAATTTATGCAATAGGCATACACATGTGACTTCTTTTAACTGAATGAGTTCCATAATAAATCTGTTTCGCTACCTCCACTTCATCTAGCCAAGTAAGGGTTGGATATGACTTCACTACTAATTTATTTAGTAGCTGGTTTTCCTCTTTTACTTGTGTCGAAGGTAGACTGTCTTTCAGAGAATGTCAAGGGGTTTGATATCTGATACCTCTATTGTCAAATGACTTATAAAGAAGTTATAAATTATTTTTAAATAAGTCATAAATGAAAACTTTGCTGCATTTTTATGTATTAATCATGTATCAACACTTCAAACATTTAAAAAATGGAAGTCTTCAGTGTAAAATTCCTGAAGTAGAGTTGTATATACCTTTTATGATATGCCTCTAAAAAATATGTAGGCTCAACAAGTTGAGCATTGACAGCAGGGAATATTCGATGAATTGGTCCAGACTGTGGCCTGAATGCAGAACAGCTCCATTTCCTTTCTCCTCTAGTAGCAAAGATTTTTAAACAGTATAGAGAAAGTAACTAACTAAATAAGTATTTCAGCTTTAAATATTTATAGTTTTCCATTTTATCATATTTTATGTTACGATTTTTTTCATATTTTATTGCTTCTCCTTTTTTCATATTTTCCTCTTGCATAACCACTCCAGTTAATATTTTGCATTTATTTTCTTTTCTTTTGATCTCACTGTCTTTGTTGTCTTTTACCCTGCCAACATGCCCTAGCCCTTGCAATCTTACCCAGTACATATCATTTGTTTTATTTATAATATTGCTTATTAGACTCTTTTCAAACAACATGTTCATTCAATGCATTACTTTATTATATCCTTATCTTAATTAGTACCTGTTCAATGTGTTTCTTATCAGTGCTTTTTTATAGTAGAAGAGACTAAAGTACCTTATGGACCTCTATCCTAAATGACTGTATCTTCTTCCCAGCCTGATGTCCTATGTTCTCAAAAGAAATAAATAAAGCCCAAATTGAATCTTAACTGGATTATACATTTCTGTTTTCTTATGAGGTCAGACCACTTACACTGAAGTTGTGGTCACTGAGAAACAAGCACTCCATCTCTCTTAACAACAGGTATAATAGCATAATAGTATAATTAATAAACCATCTTCAAAACCAAGATTTTTACTTATTGATACCTAACTCTTTCACAACTACTTCCTAAATCAAGGTCTCTTGCCAGGGTAATGAGATGCTCCATCATGAGGTTATATATAATTCTGTCAAAATAATCTTAGAAAGTATATAATTTTGAATCACTGTTGGAAGCAGAGACATGAGCAACGGCAAATGTGTTCTTCTAAACTGGGAATGTTATATAGAATTAAATGCAAATGACTACGTTAATGCAACATTATGATTGAGATATGACACAAACAAATGTCATTAAATTCAAAGTATGGTTCCCACAGCAACCGTAAGTCTGCTGCTTTGCACTTGGTGTACATATTATGTTGTATTTCTATGCCATATACTGTGCAGTATTAACTTCACTGTATTTTCCTATATTCACACTGTGACTGAATGATGGTTGTTCTGGGAACCAAAACTGAGTTTCCTATTTTTGTTAATGTAAAATCTCCACAATAATGTAGCATTTATACTTTTTTATACGTTTAATTTCCTTTGGTTTTGCTGTTAGTTTTTGGGGGGTTTTGGTTTGTTGTTTGTTGGGATTTTTTTTAAGAAGATAGTGTATTATTTCAATATATCAGGCCTTGGTAAAAGTCAATGTTTTTGCAGATAAGTATGTATTTGAGCTACAATCAGAGCCATGAATATGTTTAAATTAATTTTATTTCACTAGATTTTGGTCAACTTGAGGGTTTTTTTACTTTTGGCCTTTTCCTTCTCAATTCCACAGCTTAAGCCTCAAGAAGAAGACAGAGGTCTTTACTAAAAAAAAAAAAGTCATCTGCTGGGTGTCTATTTCTACTATGTTAACCTACATATAAGAAAAGATCAGCAAGAACCCAGTAGGCTATCTACTGAGGCCATGACACCAATTTAAATTTGACAGGTTCATTAAGGTTCAAATTTTGGACTGAGTGCCTAATTAACATTCACACATTCAAATGAATAGCAGCTTAAGAGAAAAAGAAATTACTTTCATTGACCAGCTTTTTTATTTTTACCATTTTGTTTTAATATATATCTCCACATATATATTAACTTGAGAGAGACTAAGCATAACATTAAACTCAGTACTTGCTATTACCAAATTAGAGCTCACACTCTAGTGTGACAAGACTCAACAGGAAAACAGATCAGCAATTTTTAACAGGGTTTTTTCAGAAGCTCTATATTAAAATACAGACTTCTACCATCATGAAAAAGAAGCAATTTAAATAATTTTTGGAATTCCAAGAATGACACGTGCAAAGTCCTTTAAAAGATGGAGGGAAAAGGGGATAACTATTATATCTACTTCTTCATATCTTTAAGTTTTCCACATAATACAGGAATTGACAATTCATGAAACATATCTTTTTTATTATTTGTTTATTTTCTACTATTAAAATTTTGAATCACTAGCTTTTATTGGTATTCATTTCTATAAAATTGGAGAATGACTATGCTTTGCACTTATTTCTTCAACTACTTTGAAACAGAATATGCCTCATCAAAATCAAGGGAAGTTTTCTAATATTTGTAAATAGCAGCTTTCAGTATTTTTTCCATGTATTATGTCTCGATATATAAGCAGTCTTAGGAAATTTTTCTTAATATCTACTCATGAAGACTACAATTCTGTTTGATTTCATTTTAGTGAAATTCCTATGATGCAAGCTCATGCCGATGATGTTATATAAGTAGAGGAGCACACACTGGACAATATTTGTTTTGGCATCCTTCACTAAATTGTTTTGGAATGCTTCTTCCTATTTTTCCATTTCAGGGTTTATCTATGAAGAAAGAGAGATAAAAAGTGTTTCACAAACTGTGCTAACTCATGATTTACACTGGTCTGAATACAGAATCTAACTCAATGTAAGGTACAAGTAGTGAATCCATAGTAAAGTACAGATAAACTAAATCAAAAGATTCTGAAGACTGTAGAAAGACATATTTTTGAAAACAGATTACTGAGATATTATGAATGTCATTTTGGTTTATCCAATTTGAGATTCTGAGCATTGTTTTAATAATTCTGTTCTGAATAGCTTTTCAAGTCTAATAAAATTGCCTATGCTTTACTTCAAATTATTGCCGATGGCAGACCTTGAATAATATTTCTATAAGAAATGAATGATATTATGTATGATTTCAATAATTATGTTCAATTGAAAGCACACCTAACTTTCAGCACAAAAATAGTGATAGATTATTCTAAACTGATAGAACTATATTGTATGTTTAGCATCTTTGATTAAATACAGCAAGTGAGCTAATAAACTATAAAATATGCATTTGTGTTCTGCCTATGTAAGTTCTCTTTTGTGTTCCAAGACTGGTTTTAGTCATCTCAAAGGAGACTTTTTGTTTTCTTTGGTGAAGAGATGCTGTTCTTTTGTAATGTTTATATATTTTTCTTGTATTTTTTCCTTTACTTTCTCTATATTTATACACTGAAGCACAACTTAAGTTAGCAAAAGGATTACCTACTCATAACATGAACAGTAGTGAGACAGATCTAGCAACAGTTCTTGACTAGAATTCCAAGTTTCTTTGTTTTTTGTAACAAATGAGAGGAAGAAAATGAATCTATGTCGAAAAGGGAAGAAATATTTAGGACTTTCAAAAATACAGTTGAAATAGTAGCTTGTCATCATATTTTTATTCAGTATAAAAATAATAACAATTAAATCCTTAATTCTTACCTAATACCAGTACCACTGGAATCAAAGATTATATGTTCAAAGTGCAAGTTATGGTTACATGCAGAAATGCCTGTGGATTAAAGTTAACTCCATAAGTCATGGTGTCTGGTTGTACACATTCTAACAACATAATTTCCATACACACCTTGAAAGATCAAGACTAAAACAGTCTTCAAGATTTAATCCTTGAAAAATAAATTCGCAAAAAAAAAGTGATGCAATGCTTGGATTTGCATCAATATCAAATTGGAGCAGCAACAATTCAAACCCATGCATTTGAATGCACTATAATGTTTTAAAACATTGCTTGAAGAAAACATAAAATACACATCAAAAAAGGGCAAAATATAGCATAAAAATTAATGCACTACAAATATGAAAATGCACAATATATGTTGAAACAGATACAGCATTTTAAAATAATTTAGTTCATGTAAATGAGATATTGGTGTCAATGAACATCCAGGAATGAATGAGCTGTTCAGGAGATTCAAACACAAATGCACCTTGTGCACTATAAAAGGCTTCAATTTTGCTATTTTCTAAACACAGAAAAATGTATCCCCCCCATTCAGAATATTGAATGTCTTATGAAAAGTGAAAGGTCATTTGTAACTGTCCAAAGGATTGATGGAGTTGAGATACCTCCTTGACCTTCACCCTGCACTCATAAAGAACAGTCTCAGATGACAGAGCATCAGGCAAGTTTTCAGAAAATGTCTTTTCTTATTTTATATTGCATAGCAGGCTTGTTACCTGATGTTTTTCATAATTGTATGTCAAGATTTAATTACTTCCTGTCTTCCCTCATTAAAAGTAAACTGTCTTCTAATATCATTCAGCTATGTTTGTGATTTGCACCAATTCAAGCATTTCTGTCTGCTTTTTGCCATTGTTTTCCATCTCAGTTTCTACAATAATTGCTTTGGAGGCCTACACAAGCAATGTCAAGGTCAAACCTTACAAATAAAAAAATTATTTTCCAATTACCGGTTGTCAGTTAAGGATGCACATTATAAAAACTGGTTTGGAGGAGTTTGTTTCTTTTCTATCTTTATATTATAATCTTCACATGATGCAAGTGGGAATGTGAGCTTAAGTTAAGATGTTAAGATGTTAAAACAACAAACTTCAACAAGACTTTTGAAAACATGAAGCATTATCACATTTTAATCCTTCTACCACATTTTTAATTAGGTAGTGTGTTAGGGAAATCATAGACCAAATATATTTTTAACCATATGCTAGAAGTAAAATAAAATTTACTCAAAGGTAAATCCTTTTGTTGTTATGTTCTTTCATCCCACCAACAGGGAGAGTCAAGGACATACAGCTTAATGGTCCACTTACCAAGAAAAAAGAAGGCAAAGATTTCATTTATCAAGCTTGAGTATAAAGCGTCACTCTCCCTGCTTCCCTGCAGAAAGCATGAGAATGCCAGGCAGTAAAAGAGTGAAATGAGAAGAAAGACGCAAAGGAAAAAAAAAGTGTCTTTTGGAGATACATTGGGATAAAGTAGATAATGACAAAAAAAAAATAATTCAGAGTGACTATTGTTCCTTTACTGACTATTTTCTCACTCATTATAGAGGTACTACCATGAATATAGTATATTGCCTAAAAGCAAAAATTTCTTAATGCTGTTTTGGAGAATCCAAGCAAATCTTCACTGAAAAGCAAGATTTTATTTATATTTGACATGTTACTTTATCTACGAACAAAAGTGAAAACTACTATACTGTTACCTAGCTACAGAAGTAGTTTGGATCCACAGGATGGGAAACAAGGACCATGATAATCAGTTTTTCTTGACCAAGCTTACTCTGGTTTTTCAAATGCCAAGTACTTCAATTTTTTCTATTTCAAAATGTTTTCTTAATGACGTCATAAAAAGGTCTGTGAATCTGCCATAAGAAGGCATCTGTCTTCTGAGAATTCCCCCAAACTTTGTGTAATGCACATTTAACTTTCTTGTATGTGGAATACAACACCACGAACCATATTTTCATGAAAAGCAATTTTAGCATTTAGTGTTTGTTCACTAATTTGTTAATTTTGTTGTATTTAAAACAAATTACTATCTGATTTTTAGATCGTTCTTCCAAGTTTTGAGAAACTTAGATTTAATTCTTTCCTTTTTCCTCAAGAAACTCAAACCAATTTCTCCTATCTCCCATCCTTGACTACCAACCCATAAATTCTAGTGGAGCACAAAATGGTGAAGGTCATCTTTGTGAGAGGTTACTTCTGAATAGTTACTTCATTTCAGCAAAAGTCACTCAAATATTTATTATAATTCTCAGAATACTTAAAAAAATATAAAAATAAAAAACTTACGCAAGTAAAAAAGAGGTCTTGGTTTATTTCAGGAAGACACAGGACACTGGACTATAAACTGTTCAGATTGGACTCTGCTTAACTTTCCATTATAGCTCAGGTGTCAGATCACTAGAAAAGAACAGGAAATGGAAGTCACTGAAATATTTCAGTCAGTGAAAAGAAAAAGCATCCAGAATCCCAAAATTAATGAAGAAGCAGAAATCACTGTCATGATGGGGGCGGGAGAGAGGGGAGAGAGGAAAATAAAAATCTAAACCAACAGCAGTTTCTACAAGAGAATTCAATACGCTTACATTAGCAGAAAAAGCATTTAGTATTAATATAAGTGCTCTAGGTAAACTATCTGGATCCACAATGTCCAAGAGTCTAAACCAAGAGCATCTGGTATTACTGTACAGTTTCCCCAGCCTCTGTGTTTCTGACTGGAGAGCTATGCTGTTTTTTTTCTTTATCTTTTTTTTTTACAAATATACTTTGTGCTTTCAGGATCTTAACTAGCTCTTAGTCAAGTCCCACATGATTTGCTATATGAAGTCCCAAATTAAAAACATTTGAAGTATAAAACATTTTGGTTTATTACGTCTTTTGGTCAGATGAGTAGAAAAAACTCAAGGTGACGAAGTTGTTTTTTTCCTGACGTGTGGAAATGATGATTTTTTATTATCTATGGACAAATGCTTTGACTTAAAGAACAGCTGATTTTTTATTGTCTTTTGTCATTGGCTATGAAATCACAGTTAATAAGTTTCACAGATTGCAATAAAACCCTTGAGAAACTGTGTGTTATCTGTCAAACATGTAATTTTAAGGGCTAATAATACGCAATGTGTTTACATAGGTTATTGAAGTGCAGTTCTTTCCCAGCATAGATATTTATTAAAAAAGATATGAGTAGCATCTCAAAACTAACAGAATTTAATATATTTATTTAAATACAAATATAAATTCTAGAAGATATATTTATGCAACATATGCAGCAAAATACGCTCTGTAATGTAAGAAAATTGTTTGTGGAGGCTGCCACTAATGCAAGATTTTAAGAACATATGACATTATCAGAACTGATCTAAAACTTGTTAAACTCAAAGGAGGCCTTGGAGAGTCTTGTGCAGTGTAATCTATTGAAAAAATATTTAGTTGGAAAGTATGTGTGGATCAGTGTATGCGCAGAGGACTCATAAGATATAATTTTGTTCTCCTGGCACTTCTGATCAATTTAAATTCTTCTGCATTTTTAGTTTTTATTTATAGACAGTTCAGAGATACCTAAAGCTGAGAAGATGTATCTTTACAGTAGAACTTTGTGTGCTTGAATCTTTCCATTCCGTGAAAGATTATATCAGCATTTAGTGTGAGATAATGACTTTCCTATTTTTGTAAAGGTATTAGCAAATATAAAATTGATTGTTATATGATACTATGCTTTTTAATACACTACAAATATAACCAATTATCATTTTCTAACTTCTTCTGATTGCTGTTTCCCATATTTATTTTTTTGTGTTTTGAATACCTCCAGTGTAGTCTTGACTATGACAGAAGTACTTTAGTTTAATTTGCCCGTCTAGCACTCATGAAAAGAGTTGGCTTGGGTTCCCCAGCACTGTACACAAAGCTGGATTTTGTTATCAAAAGGATGAGGCAGTATGGAAGAAGAGGAAAAATTTGGATCATTCCCATGAAACAAAGAATATAGTAGAGGGTTATGAGAGGGAGTTCTGGTGACTCAGTTAGTGGCATTGCCAGGAGGAAGAAAAAAACAGAAGCAATAATGTGCTGCTTCTGCATCCACTGTTCATTATATGCTATCCTCATCCCCGTACACCCTAGTTATTCCTTAGAAGCATCTGTCACTCACCTGAATTTATGACATGCTGACCTAGGTAAACAGCAGTACCCATGGCCTTTTTGCTATGGAAACTTTCATTGCTCTAAGCATAAGGGCAATGCTTTGCCTAGTCTTATAGAAGTTTGAAAGTTATTCCAGAAAATAGCATATGATTGCCCATTAAAAAAAAAAAAAAAAAAAGTTTAAGGACTTTTTATTACCAACATCACGTAAGTATTGTAATAAAATGTCCAAAATGTTTGCTTCATACTCACAATGCTTTTGACTGGTAAAGGCAAAATAAATATTATATATCAATCTGATCTCTTTTCAGAAGTTTCTTCTACAATACTGCCCTTAATCATCTTGGTTTATCCCTAAACAATCAAAAATACGTATGAATTTGTGAACTACAACTGCTGGCCATCTATTTTATGAAGCAGATAATATACCTTATTTTGCTGGTAAAGATTACATTTATATCATTTTACATTGCAATATCACCTGAATTTCACTGTCGTTAAATTTAGTTTTCAAAGTGTCTTGAAAAGTACCCCACAGCTTTACACATGTCTTATAAAGATGCTTGATCTAACACATCCTTATTACCTCGTTTGCAGAGTTACTGTACCTAACACATTAGCCATAAAATTAATTGCTGCTGTACTCCATTAACAAACATGGAAGGGTTTTTTTAAACTCAATGTTAACCATTACACATTTATTTCACTCATATTTTTTAAGAGGAATTGTAACAGTAAGCAGTATCAGCCAATTCTGTGTAGGAGTGTTGGAAAACAATCACAACAAAAGTACATTAATCCTGTACTGGAAGATTCATCTCTAGGTACAAGAGGGTAGCTCAGTTTCTTTAACCATTTATCTCTCTGAAATGATGAGCAAGGATGCCAATTAGAAACCCTATTTATCACTGTGGCTTAACTTGTGATGTTTACACATTCCTAGCAGAAACTCGACCAAAGCAATTTCTCTCTTCTTATAATTGCTCATTTGTATCTATATCAAGATCAAAAGATTTAGATAGGTATTTGGTTCATCTGGCTCAGAATTCTGCCTCCAGTATCAGACTGTCTTGAATACTTCATAAATGTGTGCAGAAACATTGAAAGATACAGACAACTGTGTAATGTTTCCATTAAATATCAATGGAAGATTAAAATATTGCCTCATCGCATGAATTCAAACAGCATGTATTTCATTCATATACAGTATAACAATGCAAGAAGACGGAAAAGATGTAGATCCAAGCACATTTTACAATAGGTACAATCATATGTAAGTAGTATGTCCCCAGAACAATGCAAATCTATGTCCTCAGTTTCAACAGCCTTTCTAGCTCTTTTGGTAAAAGAAATCACCAAATGACACCAAATAAACAAACTCATATTGTGGTAGAGACATTAGTCTCTACATGGGCACGGTAGCATAGCAGTGAATATAGATAGACTTCTTTATGAGACACCTTGTCTAAATTAGATGTGATGACATTCCTGTTTGGAAAGCCTATATGTTCAAGTAGACTATCAGTACAAGAAAAGTTTCAAAAAGTCAATTCATGAAAATAATCTTAAAATATCTTATAAAAGATGGTAAGTTACAATATAGCATCTTATTACTCGCAGTGCAGAGTGTAGATCAAACTGCAGAATGCCACAAATGAACTTTAATCAAATACAAGGTTATGATACATGATTGCTTCTAAGGGAAACTCAGATTTTTTAAAAATATAATGTAATGGGAATTTGTTACTATCAAAAGTTTAAGCACTTAATATCATTAAAGCCTATTGTGTTTACATATTTACACAATTACGAGTATTTAGTCAAACAGACAGTACAACATAGTAAGTTACCAACCATACTTATGGCTTAATCGTTACCATACAAAACTAAAAAGGCATTCTAGGAGATTCTTTTAGTACAGTTTAGTCCATATTTTCATATATGTGTTAATATCTGAATTTTATGTGAGCTTGTATATGTTATTTTCAATTTAAACTCAAATTGTATACTTGAAACTATGTTGGGAAGGTATAAAGAGATTCTTTTTCTTTACTAGGGTTTGCACTGGATTGCACCCGCAAGTGGATAGTGAGTAAAGTGAATTCCACAAGTTCTGCTCAAGTTTTCTTCCATTGTGAATTGTATTTAACAGGCTGAGGTTCAATTAAGTACCGCCTTTAGGAAATTTTAGGTTCAGATTAGTTTTTGCTAGTTGCTAATAGAAATAGTCTTTGAGAGCTAATTCGTATAATTTCATTCACTTTAATTATCAGTACTATATTAAGATGACTGTCATTTAACTTGTAATATATTTAATTTATATATTTAATATATGTGAAACTTTAAAAAGCCTAACAGCCTTCAAATTATGAGTTAAAATCAAATTACATGGTCTTCCCTTTTACTGTGACATCTCCAACTAATCTGATATTATAGCCTCTTGCAATGTTTCCTATTTGGCATCATATGTTATCTACAAACTCATCTCTTCAACATTGCAGCATTTCCCAGCTCCAGAATTTCAAGACGCCATAGCTCTATAGGTAGAGGACTACAAAAAGACTGAAAATAAGAGGGGTATCTAAGTTTTTAAACCCATTTCCAGCTTGTGGAAACAGAAACTCACTCTGACGGTGGTGAGGCACTGGAACAGGTTGCCAAGAGAAGTTGAGGATGCCCCATCCCTGGAAGTGTTCAAGTGTCTGAGCCAGGTTGTGTGAGGTGTTGAGCAACCTGGTGTAGTGGAGGGTGTCCCTGCCCATGGCAGGGGAGTTGGAACTAGATGATCTTTGAGGTCATTTCCAACCCTAACCATTCTATGATTCTATGATTCTACAATTAATAAGGAAAAAAATCAAAATCCGTGATAGGAAAAAAGCCTTCAGTAGGAAAAGTTAGCCCAATGTCTGCCAAAGATGATCTGAATAAACAAGCCACTAATACAAAGAGAAATCATCAAAACTGTACACAAGGTAACAAAGGAACCGGAAGCCTGTTGATGGGAAAAGCAAGCCTTTTTTTTTTTTGAGGAGGGGGAGGGGGGAGCAGTTTGGAAGTGCAGACAGAGGTTTTAACTTTGAAAACTTGGTCAGAGTGAATAGATATAGAGATTGGATCAAGATCAGGAAACTGGTATAGTATCCTGCTCTAAAATAAAGTGACTACTGCTTAAGCCAATCAATGCCTTAACACAGTTAAACTTCAACACTAAGCTGCCAGATACTCACTCTCAATCAGTCAAGCTGATTGACATAGGGTGCAAAGAAGTTTGTGACTATATGAGAGGAAGTATTAGAATTTCTTAGATAAAACTAAGATCAGTATTTCAATGTTCTAATTTCAACGTCCCTCTCTGTTATACCATTGTATGATTTCATTGCAAAAGCTAATTTTGCAGTATGGCCTCAAACATACTGACTTCTCTTTTCCTTCTTCCTGGTTAGTAACATCAGTAACTTCACAAGTGAAAATACCTTATGTATTGAACTCAGAAAGAACTTATTTCAACATGCCAAGAAAACAAATAATTTAGGAGGTACGAGAACTAATATGTGCACTTATTAATATATTATAATATATTAATAGATTATAATATATTATATAATATATTAGATATTAAATATTATATATTGTGTATTAATATATTAATTATATTATAATATTGTATATTATATATTAATAATAATATTATAGTAATATGCCTAATTAATATAGGCACTTAAGTGCCTATTTCCTTGAAACCTGTAAGAACATAGCACTAAGACCTTATTTTTAACTATTCCATCAAATTCCAATGAAATCAGCATTCAGTGATATAAAGTCATTAATATCTAACTACATAAAGACTCTATACTACACGAAAAGCTACATACTACTCATATAGTACCATACATTTAAAAATTCTCTGATAAATTTTTACAATAAAAGTCTTCTCTAATGCCTAATTCTGTATCCATTCGTGTGGAACTGAAACTACGAGGGCTTACTGTCATATTGCACAGTTCTGGCCTTCAGTTTTAAATTCTTTAACCTTTTTCTTATTTCTAAAGTTGTTTAGTAGTATGAAGAAGCTAGCATATTCATCCAAATATCAAATGAAAGTGAAATTCAAACTCTATGTACATAACTAAATACCATGTATAAAATAGACAGACTACATGGCAAATATTTTTTCTTGAATGAATTAATACTTACTGCTTTTGTAACCCATCTTTTTCTTAATCAGGTACACGGCTCTCTGTAAACTTTCTTTGCTTTCAAAGGCAAACATAACTAATAATTTCTGTAAAGGTCTTGAGCCCTTCCAACATCTGGTTTTGGTTTACTATAAAAACTGTGTCTCTGATCTCATGTGTTGAACTACTGTATGTTTGCCACTGTCTATTTCCTGTGAAAAAATACACTGAACAATAATAGCTTTTGTTCCTAACCTTCCAGTCACTAGAGCAGCTGAACAAATAATTTTTGTGCTTTCATTTGAAATAATTTATTCCATGTATATGTTTGTGTAGGGTCATTTGGGTTATTGGATGTTTCATCATTTAAAAATCAAATATTAGAAATTTAAATTACTGAAAACTACATCTAATAGTTTCCTTATGCTTTTAGCAATTCTCTTTACAAAATTTCCTTCCAAAATATCTTCCAGTCTATATATAGCTTTGTGTGAAGGAACTAAGGAAAAAAAAAAAAAAAGCAGCATTATGAAGAAACTTGTAAGCATCATAAATAACCCTACTCAATAATAAATCACACGTGTCAACTTCTAGTTATGCTTACATATTGATAGTTTTGCTAAGTTATGTACATCATGATTAGCATACTGTAAGATTAAATAGCTAAATTTAAATACTGGCTTCTTTCTTAAATCATAAAGAACACATATTTATATCTGTACACCCCCACACATGCACACACTCTTGAGTACCTCCTTTTCTGTTCATTCAAACCATCCATTTTGTTCAGACTCCAGGAAGAGGCTTGGCCCTTGCAGCTGCTCACACTTGCAAATGTCCTTGCCTTGCTCATCATTTTCTGCTCTTCCTCTCCCCAGCCTTTCCATTTGCACTGTGCAGATTCTTTCCTTCCTCTTCTTATAAACAGAAACCTTCTCAGTCATGATGTACTTTGTGTGTGTGCTCATGACCTACTATGCTTCCAAGGTTCTACATTTTTAGCAAGTCATGGATTCTTACAGTGCAGTTTTGTAAGTAAATTTATTTGATACTATTGAATTATTTAACACCGTCAGGTCCTGCTATGTCTTTGTCCTTTTTTCACTATAAATTTTTATTGAAGTCAGTGCAAACTTGGTGTTGCTCTCAAATCATAGAATCATAGAATGGTTTGGGTTGGAAGAGACCTCAAAGATCATCTGGGTTGTTCCAAACTCTTGCCATGGGCAGGGATAACTTTCGCTAGACCAGCTTGCTCAAAGCCTTTTCCAACCTGGCCTTGAACACTTCCAGGGATGGAGAAGCCACAGCTTCTCTGGGCAACCTGTTCAGTGCCTCATCATCCTCACAGTGAAGAATTTCTTCCTTATATCTAATCTAAATCTGCCCTTTTTCAGTTTAAAGCCATTACTCTTTGCTGTATCACTAATGCCCTTGTAAAAAATCCCTCTCCAGCTTTTTGTAGGTTCCCTTTAGGTACCGGAAAGCTGCTAGAAGGTCTCCCTGGAGCCTTCTCTTCTCCAGGCTGAACAGCCCCAACTCTCTCAGCCTGTCTTCATAGCAGAGGTGCCCCAGGCCTCAGATCATCTTCATGGCCCTCCTTTGGACTCAGTCCACCAGCAGCTCCATGTCCTCCTTGTGTTGGGGACTCCAGAACTGAACGCAGTACTGCAGGTGGGGTCTCACAAGAGCAGAGTAGAGGGGCAGAATTACCTCCCTCGATCTGCTGGCCACACTTCTTTGGATGCAGCCCAGAATATGTTTGGCTTTCTGGGCTGCCAGTGTATATTGCCGGCTCATGTTGAGCTTCTCATCAACCAACATGCTCAAAGACTTCTCCTCAGGGCTGCTCTCAATCCAGCCTCTACTTGTCCTTGAGATTGCCCCAAACCATGTGCAGGACCTTGCACTTGGCCTTGTTGAACTTCATTAGGTTCTCACAGGCCCACCTCTCCAGCCTGTCAAGGTCCCCCTGGATGGCATCCCTTCCCTCCAGTGTGTCCACAACATCACACAGCTTGGTTTCATCACCAAACTTGCTGAGGGTGCACTTGATCTCACTGTTCATGTTGCCGACAAAGAGGTTAAACAGCACCAGCCCCAGTACCAACCCCTGAGGAATGCCACTCATCACTGTTCTCCAGTTGGACACCGAACTGTTGATTGCAACTCTTGGAGTGTGACCACCCAGCCAATTCCTTATCCACTGAGTGGTCAATCCATCACAGGATCACAGAATCACAGAATGTTAGGGATTGGAAGGGACCTCAAAGGATCATCTAGTCCAATCCACCTGCCGGAGCAGGACCACCTAGATCAGATCACACAAGGACACGTCCAGGCAGGTTTTGAACATCTCCAGAGAAGGAGACTCCACAACCTCTCTGGGCAGCCTGTTACCCTTACTGTGAAGAAGTGCTTCCTCATGTTTAAATGTAACCTCCTATGTTCCAGCTTATATCCATTTCCCCTTATCCTATCATTGGATGCCACTGAGAAGAGCCTGGCTCCATCCTCATGACATTCACCCTTTACATATTTATAAGCATTAATGAGGTCCCCCCTCAGTCTCCTCTTCTCCAAGTTAAAGTGACCCAGCTCCCCCAGCCTTTCCTCGTAAGGGAGATGCTCCACTCCCTTAATCATCTTTGTGGCCCTGCGCTGGACTCTCTCAAGCAGTTCCTTGTCCTTCTTGAACTGAGGGGCCCAGAACTGGACACAATATTCCAGATGCGGCCTCACCAGGGCAGAGTAGAGGGGGAGGAGAACCTCTCTCCACCTACTAACCACACCCCTTCTAATACACCTCAGGATGCCATTGGCCTTCTTGGCCACAAGGGCACATTGTTGGCTCACGGTCATCCTGCTGTCCACCAGGACCCCCAGGTCCCTTTCCTCTGTGCTGTTCCCGAACAGTTCAGTCCCCAACTTGTACTGGTACATGGGGTTGTTCTTACCCAGATGCAAGACGCTACACTTGCCCTTGTTGCATTTCATTACCTTTCTCCCAGCCCAACTCTCCAGCCTGTCTAGGTCTCTTTGAATGGCAGCACAGCCTTCTGGTGTGTCAGCCACTCCTCCCAGTTTAGTGTCATCATCAAACTCACATCTCTCCAATTTGGAGACAAGGATGTCATGCAGGACAGTGTCAAATATTTTGGAAAAGTCTGGGTAGATGATATCAGTTGTTCTTCCTTTATCCACTATCGTAGAACCTGTAACCCCGTTGTAGAAGACCACCGAATTTGTCAGGCATAATTTACCTTTAGTGAAGCCATGTTGGCTGTCACCAATCACCTTTTTTTTTTCTTGTGCCTTAGCATAGTTTCCAGGAGAATCTGCTCCATGATTTTGCCAGGCACGGAGGTGAGACTGACTGGCCTGTAATTCTCCAGGTCTTTCTTTTTTTTTCGTTTTTTAAAAATGAGGGCTGTTTCCTCTTTTCCGGTCAGTGGGAACTTCACCAGACTGCCTCAACTTCTGAAATATGATGGATAGTTAAATTTAGTAAAGTTCCCAGGTTATGATGAGCTTAAATTCTAGGTTTTCATAATTTTCAATGTCAGTTTTGGGTATCTCCATTGCATTTTAAAACTAAAAATAAATTTTTAAAACATTAAATTCATACTCGTATTTCTAGATTTTATTTACATTGCAATTTATATAGTGCTATTTTTATAGTCCTGTTTATTTATATTTTATTTGCATTTAATGCATATGAATTACATTATTTTCCCTTACTATTTTTGATATATTTCATGCTCAATATTTTAATTTCATTAAGAGAAAAGTAAATATTTGAAATTTATATCATACATATAATAATACATATTTTATTTGGAAGGTAAACATCATATTCCTATTTATTTAGTTGGTTACTTCTCAATTGGGATTTCTCATGTCTTTAAATTGGGATATTGGCACACAGTGTATTAGCTATTCAGAATTTTTCACAATTCATGAACATTTAAAATAAAAAATGTAGAGAATCTCTATTTTTAAGACTATCTAAAAAGGGCTAAGTTTTACGAAACTTCATGATTACAGTTTCTATGTTAGCTATTACAGTGATAGAGGAGTTTTAAACTAAAATTAACATGAAGGAGTAGTATTGCATGTACCTAAAGTGATTCTAGTACTGCAGGATTCTATTATCTTAAAAATGTTATTGAATCAGACAAACCATTAGTTTAATCTTCATTGGTAATCCTAAACAAGTTTCTAATTTAAGGTGGAAGTAGTAGGAAAAATAATCCAAGTAGTTTCAAGATGGAGCTTGCTTAGTTTCTAGGGTTTATTTTAAGGCACATCTGCAACATCGAGGAGTGATGCAATCACTCAGGATATGCCTTCCAGGGTATTTTTCTAAAGTAAGGAAAATCTAAACTAATGATTGAAAAATACCACTATTCCTCTTTTTGCCTTGACTGAAAACTTCTTATTATAGAAGATAGTCCTTTTATAAACTATGTAGGCACATTTCAGCCAAGTTTAGCTGAAATACTCGCTCTAGACTGGCAAATTGACTGTGTGCTAACTTCACAAAGGACGGCTTGAAAACACATTCAGTACTCAACTGACACCACAAAGATCAAGGCTTATGCTATCATGAATTAAAAATAACAAGTTTTTTTCTCAAAGTTGCTACAGGAGTCTACATATTTTTAGCGTCTCAGTTGCACTACTCAGTAGGTACTGTTTCAGAACTCAACCTTTAAGATTTTTATAGTTATTTTCTTTTCCCTGGAAATTGTGCTTTAATAATCCAACTTTTAAACTTAATACGTTTTATTTCTTCACTAAAATTGAAAAACAAAACACATATATTGGAATTATTTCAGTCAAGACCTTGAAATCTGTACAAACAGCATGCACAGGTTTTACAGTGGAACACAAACTGCATTTAATTTATATTGTAAATATATAATACATTTTACCCAAGTCTACTTAAAATTTCACGTTTTTCTTACATCCAGGGTCTATATGAATGTATTCAGCTTTTGCAACTGTAAAAATAGCAAAGATTTATTTTCCTGAGCTGACATACTATGTTGAGCTAATCTCATCAAACATCCAAACTCCCACCCAGCTGCTCACTCACTCTCCCTCTCAGCAGGACAGGGGAGAAAATAGGAAAAACAGAAACAAGGAATATTGTCAAAATAAAGACAGGGAGACCAATTACTGTCACAGATTCAACTTGGGGAAAATTAATTTGTAGCCAGTTAAAATAGATTTGGGTAGTGAGAAACAAAAAGACAAACATGAAAACACCACCTTTCCACCCTCACTTTCCCAGACTCAATTTGTTCCTTCATTGCCAACTAGACTATGTCCCCCAGCAAGCAACATAGTGGGGATGGAAGATGAAGGCTTACGGTCAGTAGATAATGGCTTCTCTCTACTGCTCCTTCTTCCTCACAATTTTCCCCCACTGTACTGTGGGTCCTCTCCATAGGCTGCAGTCCTTCAGGTGAAAATCTGCTCCAGTGTGAAACGCTCATGGGCCACAGTTCCTTCAGGGAATATCCATTTTCTCTAGCATGGCGTCCTCCACAAGTTGTACTGTTGATATCTGCTCTAGCACCTGAAGCACTTCCACCTCCTCCCTTTTTTCTTCCTCTTTCTCCTCCTCCTCTTCTGCATTTTTGACCTTTGTGTCCTCTCTACAATTTCTCACTTTCTTTTTTTTCCCCCTCCTCTGCCAGTGCAGTGTTTTTGCCCTTTCTTAAATGTTTTACCAGAAGCTCCACCAGCTTGGCTGATAGACTCAGATGTGTCCTGTGGTGGGTCTGTTGGACTTGGCTGGAAACAGCTGTGTCCAGTATGGGGCATTACATTCAGCCTCCCTGCTGCCAACACCTTTACACCTACACCCAATACACGTACAAAGGAAAAAGAATTTCAATGTTTACCTACCTCTTTCTAACAATACAATTAAATATTCAAATATATCAGGATGAAACAAATTTTACAGTGCAATACAGGAAATATTTTAATAAAAATAAAAAAAATAATTGCCTGCACAAAATGGAACAGACCTCAATTTTCTATACTTATTTCTATTGTTGGAAGCAAAAATGCACAACTCTAATTTAAAGTGACAAGAAAATGTTTCTGTTCCATCTGTTAGAGATGTGTTAGATGACAGCTGTTGAATTTAAGTTTTATTAATTGTCAGCATTGGGTAACTTTTACTTAAGGAATTTTTTATTATTATTTTTTGAGGACTCTTCTAAATAATTAATCTGAATTATCAGTTAATAATTATCATTAATCAATCTCAGAATTCTGAGGAAGCTTCCAGGGGACTAGAGAAAAAAAAACCAAAATAGTTTACCAATATTTTTTCGAAGTAAATGAGATAAATAGGTTAAGTTTATGTCAGTTAGACTCATAGTAATCCCAAGGAAAATCATGTATAAACCAGCAGAATCAATAAAAATGTAAAATACAGAAGCATTACTACCAACAAACCATAAAGAGTAAATGAAAGATAGTTCTTGTCACACATTTTATAAATTGTTAAAAGTGTATTTGATAAAAATAAATGTATTGATTCAACATTTTTTAAAATATATAAATAATTAATAATACAAAAAAAGATTTGGCTTTGATTAAAACAGAGAAGCGACAACCTATGCCATCATTTTTAAAGAGATCCTGTAGATATCTGTTCTTGTCTCAGTGCTATTCGATAATGTGAAAGAAGATAAGTAATTGTTCATAAAGTTCAGAATGGCATAAAAATAGAAGAGTTGTAAAGACTCACAGTGGTATGATTTGCATGGGTGATTTAATAGTATGGGTGCATTTCAAAAAGATGCATTTTAGTAACAGCCAAAGTTACAGTCAGGCAGACAGAAGACTGAAGTGATCTCAAGCACATGATGGGATACTGGAGAAGTTGCTTTCATTTACTAATTTGATATTCAGTTTTATTCTGGAATGGAGGACAATTGCAAGTGAGGAACAACTATGCTAGAAAATTCAAGATGATATAATAGTGTTTTGAATAGTTTAAAGTGTAAAATTTAAAATAATTTGGATCATAAAATACTATTTTAGTGAATAGTAATTGACTTTCAAAGATTGATTCAGCACCTTTGCTCCCATAGAAAGGAGCAAGCCATATGCCTATCCTCTGAGGCACATTCCATAGGAGAATCTTCAACAGAATAACTTGGCTTGTATTTTCAAAGTAGAACTACAGGATTACCAAATATGTTTTTCAATTATCCTTGAGGATTTTGTGACTGAAATAATGGGAGGAAACAAGGTGGAAGTACAAGTCAGATTTACAGAAAATTCTTTGCAGGTGATTTAAAACATTGTATTTTACAGAATCAAATGCTCCTTCCAAAAAGCCAATTAAAATTTTATTTAAATATAAATAGTTAGAAAAATATCTACCAATCTTGTTTGCACATAGCCATAATTACATACATTTACATGCATTCATGTTTATATTGTGTTCATAATTACATGTCAAAATTAAATACATTAAGGATTCATTTTTTTCTGTTAATGATTAAAATCTTTTGAACGATTCTAGAATGAAGTAAGTTCTTTCACTTTCTTTTGGCCCTCAATTGTGTGTTGTGAAAGTGGGAGGTGTTACCTCTAGGCCAATTTACAACGAGAAGAAATATTAAGTAATAATAATAGTTCATCCATCAATGTAAAAATCTTTCTCGTAGAAATTGTCAGATTGTACATAGCAGCTTTATTATTTAAGTAGTAGATATATACTAGGAAATCATAATATATATTCATACAAGTTAGGGAAAACTTACATCAACCTTCCAACATAATCATATTTTACAATAGTACCTAAATATCCTCATTCAAGATTACAATTCTATTGTATGATCTGCTTTACAAATGTACAGATAGAAAAGACCCACTCCTCCTCCCAGCCCAAAATTTATAATCTAATTATATGTGTATAAGGACTTACTTATCTTATAGAAGTCCATCATGAGGAAGTCCAGAAGTAATTTTTTTCAATTATGAATTACTAGCACAAAGTGAAACATGAAATCCTGTCATTTTAAGATCGCATTAATTAACCACATACTTTAAACTAGGATAAAACATAAATAACATTTTTATATGAGACTCTTAGCTGCTTAATCTTCCTATCATTTTTCCTCTCTCCATATCTCTGCTAAATAACAACTCTGCTTCAAGCCGGAAGCATCCACAAAATGATCAGTAGGGAGTGGAACCCAGTACTGGCTCCCACAGCAGTAAGATTCAAAAGCAAACAAAACTAACAGTTTTGCTATTGCTTCCCTAACCAGGAAAAACAAAACAAAACCACCTACTTTTGTATCATCTTGTATCAGAAGAAACTTGCTTGGAATTATATATACATACATATAACTTCACAGACATGCTACAAATTTGAATTTGACAAGAAACAAATATGGTATTATCTTGTAATTTGATTTAGGAAATAGGCATTATATACATAATATTTAAATATAAATATACACTGTGTTTAAAGGTGCCAAAACCATGAAAAGTTAAATAGACATCTTGATGTTAAATGATGATGGGAGTTAGTATTACTTTACAGATATAAAATAAAGTAAAAGAATGAAATTGTGTTATATTAAAAATTGATAGAATAAAAATGAATTCACATATATTCATAGGTAAGCCCAGAGGCAGCCATAGAGTTTATATACATTTTCATGCATACATCAGACAGTTTTACACTACAGTATAACAACATACCTTTCTGGTGCCCACAGAATTTCATTGCTGATGTTCAAAAATAATTCAATATTTTCACCCTAACCTTAGACAATGCTGAGTAATGCATGGGTTCTCTGGAAAAAAAACATAATACAGAGATGAGACAAACCATGGGGAAAAAGGAAAACAAAATAACTGTGGAGAATGATAAAAGATAGGTAGACAAAAGTCTGAAGAATAGCTTTGAAGAAATTACTGAGAGAAAGATAAAGCCTTTGGAAAGGCTGCAGGCAGGTGAATTGATAAAGATATTCCTTTTCTATGCCTAGAACAGACTTGTAATAGTCAATATAAACTTATTTGTGTAGTCTATATCTATTAGATTTTTTACACCTTTAGTTAAAATAACTTTACCTTCTTCTCGTTCTCAGCTTATCCTTTCCTCCTACTACAAATTTTGGTAGACAACAATATCACCTCTCCTCTTAACGAAGGATCTCCATTTCCCTAGAGATTCAAGAAGCCGTTCTCTATATATAATCTGAATTTCAAATCTTTTGTGAATATACATCAAGATTGTGCTCAGTATTTCATACAAGCCTCATCATCAAAAGAAGATTGAAAATTCAGAGAGGAATCTGACCTGTTCAAGATATTGTACTTATTTAAACATAACTTTTTGCTGGAGTTTAATTTTTTTTTAAAAGGATACTGAACTATTGCAGAGCTTTAGTATATCAACCAATGCTGAATCAGTGGAGCTAGTGGTTACTCTGCAATTGTTAACATAGTTACCTAAGACAGTGGACTTGATTCACCACAGGGTACATGGATGTAGAAGGATACAGAGGCCCAGAAATACTGATGAATGCTTGCTGACATAATATTGTCATGTATAATTACACACAGGATGAACTAAGATTATAGAACAAATTTAATATTGGCAGGTCACAGCTTAGAGTGCTTGACCGTAATTTGCCAATTTTTTCAACAGGCAAAAAAAACATGCATTCTGTTGGTGCTCAGTAGGTAAAATGATGTCTCTGCCATTACAGGTGAAGCCCAATATTATGAGCATGGGATGTAGTTAGGAATTTGTCTCCAGAATCGAAGCTTATATCATCTTGTTAAACTAGCAGTGTTTTTTCTGGAGGGTGAGATTCCATGGTCAGCAAGAATACTTCCTTATTCAAAAGTGCATTACTTAAGAGACAAGAGCAGATATTCTAGAAAACAGAGTTTCTCAGGTTGCATCTGCTTGAACTCATTAAAAGAGAAGCAATACAAAAAATGCAAATTTTTTACTTCTATCCCTTTTTTTCTCTGAGAAGATGTGCTCACGAGTTTAAAAAACTGCTGCTCAAGATTACTGGCCGACAGCATGAAAAATAAGGAAGAAAAGGAAAACCAAGGGCTGAAATACTACTTCCTACAGATGAAACAACACAGATGCTAGCAAAGACTGCTAACACTTAGGATGTGAGGAAAAATGATAATCATTCATGATACAAACCTAATCGTTTCACAGTTTGGATATTTTTTCCTTAGTTTTAAATTATCAAAAAGAGAAAAGAGCTAGAGGAAAGAATTTGCAAAGTAAATTTGTTAGAATTCATGAGTTATGATATTGCTCACCTTTGCTTCATATTTTGTGAGTTAAAAATAGGACCAAGACTCAATACTCTGTATTATGAAGATAAAGTCTCTTTATGTTAAAAGAGCAAAGGATATAGAAAACTTCTAGGAGTTTATTTTATTTAGGGTTTTTTCTGTGTTTCCAATTTACTAGCTCATTTTTTTAGAATTAGTATTGGCTTTCTAGTAGGCTATGAAAACTGCTAAATTGCCATCATGTAGCACCAAATGGGAATTCAAATACATATTAGGCTTGTTCATTCTTTTGCTTACACTAGTAAATGTCATAAGTTGGCATATTTTACATTTATATGTCATAAGATACTGGTTTTATCATCAAAGCATTAATATTACTTATGTCACTTCATCAAAAATGCTTTTGTTGAGACTTCTGCTGATCAAGGAGGAAGAGGAAGGAACTCTCAGAGCTTTACACATGACAATTATTGGGCCTATCAGTTGAGTGCATACGTGTCAAACAGTCACCTCAGACACTGATACATGACCAATGATCAAGGTGCAACATACAACTCTCCGATACAGGAATAAGGAAAATCCAAGCAAAGCTATTTTGAAATACTGAAGACCAATGAAAAAGTTATCGAGTAGGACTACTGGTAGAACTAAAACAAATCCATTCACATTTCCAGTGAACCAAGGTTTTAAAAGTGGTTGTTCAAAGGTAAACATGTTGGTGAAATGCTGAAAGATAGAAGTTTGGTACTTATCATTCCTACTAAGTAATGCACTGGTTGCTCAGAACATCCAAAAATTACATTTACGAATAATATAGGGTCCCATTTAAAAATAAAAAATCTATGTGCAATTCTTTCTTTTAAGAACAATTTAAATACTTTGCATAAGGCTATTCAAGCATTAGCTGAGAAATATGTTTTGATGACATTGTGCATCTAGTGGTAAACCTGTGTCTTTAATCATAGAAAATATGTTAGTAGTACAAAGGCTAAATAATGATTTTTCATTGTGATCAAGACAGAGGTTTTTCTCAAATAAATCCTGTAAGATTTGTGTCCTGAAAGTTGTTTCAAACATGTTTACGAAACTGAACATGTAGAATTTTCAGTTGGATCAAAAAAACCCACCAAAACCTTTGAAGAGTCGTGGAAGTTCAATGTCTAAGCTCAGTGAACGCTGAGGTGCATTGGGTGTCCATGGCAAAGTGTTGGCAGCAGGGTGGCTCTGAGGGGAGGCCGGGGGCTGCCTCGTGCTGGGCACAGCCACTTCCAGCTGGCACAGATATTTGCACAGCGGAGCAGGTATTTCCCTGCAGCCTGAGGAGAGGATCCCACCAGCACAGATGTTGACAATGCAGCCTGTGGAGGATCCACACTACAGCAGATGTTTTTCCTGAAGGACTGCAGCCTTGTGAAGAGGACTCATGCTGGAGCAGTTCACAAAGAACTGCAGCCTGTGGAGAGGACCCATGCTGGAGTAGGGGAAAAGTGTGAGGAGAAAGGACTGGCAGAGAGGAGCTGTTATGGCCTGACTGTAACACATCTGTTGCCTATCGCCCTGTGCTGCTCGGGGTGCAGGGACTGGGGTGACTGGTGAACAGGTAAAGGAGTGGAGAATGAGGGACTGAAGACGAACTTGGGAAAAAAGGGCAGGGGAAGGCTTTGTTTTTATTTTTTTCTTTTGTTATTCACTGTCCAAATCTGGTTTAATTGACAATAAATTAAATTAATTCTCCCCATGCCAAGTCTGTTTCACCTGTGATGTTAACAGATAACTAATCTCCCTGCCTTTATCTTGACCCATGAGCTTTTTCTTCATTTTATTTTCTCCCCCTGTCCTGTTGAGGAGAGTGACAGAGCAGGAGAGTGAGCAGCTGGCTGCTGGCCAAGGTCAAGTCATCACATAAGATATGCTGACATGTGCCTATATAATCATTGTCATACGTATACACAGTTTATACAGTAACAAATATTTAAAAGATGGAAGTAAATACTTTTTTACAGACAGTTATAGTTGTTGTAACTGAAAGAGATATTTCATTATTGTCCAAGAAATTATGGCTGACCTTTAACTTATGAAACAGCTTCACTTGCTAGTTCACTTCTATTACACTTCAGAAAGAAATTATTACAACAGTGAAAAGGGTGTGAAAGTTTGGTTGGTATTTTCTATTACTGCTGCCTATATTCTTTGAAAACTCCATGATGCAGTAATTTCAAACTGTGATTAGAGGAACACAGAACACTAATGAAGTTTCATTACCTTATTCCCAGTTTCAAGCAGAGATTAAGAAGATGACAAAAGAAAGATGAGACAAGATGGCACATAAATGGTCTTAGAACTCCAAGATTTTCTAGAGTTCAGACTCTGTTCTTATGAGTAATCTTGCACAAATCACTGGTCTTCACTATACCTCAGCTTTCTCACTTTAAGAAATTATTTTAGGAAGGTTTTTGAAATATTAGGAGAGAAATGCATAACATGAATTTTACATGTTACTATGTGTCATAAAATTTTGTATAATCTTATCTTTAATGATCAACACAATTACTCTTTTACATAACTAATCTGAATAATAATATGAATCAACATTTTCAGGCATTATAGGTTTTGATCTGCTGAGCTAGAAGAATTTTCCTATCGATAATAAAAAAGACCAAAAAGTGGACTGTTGCCAGTCCCTTGAAATAGGAAGATATGATTCAAATAAGCTTTAAAAGTAATAGTAATACTGAAAACAAACATGAGAGAGACTGCTTGTGCGATCAAAGTACTGGAATATATTCAACAACTGAAGAAACACCATGAAATTTGGTGTAACCAAAGTACTAGAAACTAAGCTAAATAAGAAGCTTAGCGAACCAGCTGTATGAAGTCAAAAAATAAACATGCTCATTATTCCAGCTCTGTAGATCCAAAGTGTTGTGTTAAATAAAACTGTCTAGAAGGCCCAGGAGTATTCTAAGGAGTTCAGACATTTGAACTGCTTCTCCTGAGACTTGTCCAGGGCAAACTCATTGAAAGAGAGTGGGTATATAAAATTCCATAGCCTCCTATTATCAGTTTTTATTGATTCCTTTCAATAATCCCTGAAAAAGCTCAACCACAGACACTAGCATATGGAATAACAATGGATTTATAAAAAACATCCCATTGGAAAATATTTAGTTACAATTAAATGTCCTGTATTTCATACAGCTTTTGACTGACCTTCAGCCTTTAAAGAGTGTATTATATATCTATAGATGGAATTACAAAGAGGTATTCACGATATCTATATTTTTCAATTATATTCAACTTATTTTGTTTTTTCAAGATACATATATACATTTACCTATCATCATAGCCATGCTAGAAGTCTTTGTATATTATCAAGACATATACAAACATTATAAAACCTTCTAAACAGGTGATGGTAACCTGTGATAGCAGTTTAAGACCAGAAAATACACAGTCACATAAACGTTAAAGTTTATTTACAGGAACCAATTTTGTGTTAGATACTGTTAAGGACAGCAATCTGACTAAAATTTTTTTTCCTTAATATTAATACGCTTTTGGATTAAGCCCTTTATAAATCAGTCTGTAAGAATTTCATCAGCAGTCATTATAAGTGCACCTTAAGCAAAATTGTAAATTTAGAAAACATTCCTATTTCACGAGGAGACTGAACAGTCATCTGAAAATGCTACATGTATGTGACTCAATTATAAAAGTACTGAAAAACTGAAAATTCAAGTAACATAGCTGGGCAATCATCTGTTAGCACCATGATCAAACAGTGGGAAATATACGTTGGCTGCAAATAGTAAAAAAGACATTTACTTATTATACAGATCTTTTAAATGTATGAAATGTGTTGGCCAAATGTATCCTACTTCTGCTGCACCAAAAGAACCCTTTGCACAAGAATTGTTGGTTGGGGTCCACTAAGACATTTCCCACACCCTGTTTGCCAAGACATAAAGGCAGAACATGTTTAACTGTTCCTTAGAACTGTCGGTACAGAGTCCTTATTGTATATGACTCCAATACATAAAAGAAGAGGGTAACTCTATGTCCGAATTCAGATATTTTAATAAAAAGAAGTCTTTTTGCTATTCCTATGAACTAAGAAAGCTGTTTAATTAAGAGTTAGCTATTAAGAATCTTAGGTAATGTTTTTCAAGCTAACACTATGAGTGCAGGTACGGATATCTCAAGAGACTTTACTGCAGGAATGATCCAAAAATAACCAGATGCTCATTCACACAGTTTTTTGACCCAGCTGTTTGAATTTCTGTTTTGTCTAAAAATGCTTCAAGCAGGTCTAGTTTGATATGTGATGAGGAAAAAAAAAAGCGTTTTATCCCAAGAATGGGCAATTTGATAGCTTTTCAGTTAGAGAAAATGTTTTCAGGGAATTTCAAGTAATCTATAGACGACAACATCCTAATTTAAAACCTTTTCTGTGATTAAAAACTAACTATATTGATATTATGAACAGTCTTCAAGACCATTTTTTTTTTTTTAAATACTACTGGAAGATAATAAAGCTGGAAGAAACTGAACCAACAATGGTAAGAGGTAAAAGGTCATCAACATATAAATGAAATGTATAGAAAAATGTGATAAAGAACAAAATGTAGTTAAAAATGAAGTGAATACATTTTTGTGTTCCAGAAATGTTTTGATTTATGATTTAGTACTTAAAAAATTTTCTAAACTTCTTGTGTTGTCAGAAAAAGATCTTGAGCTATTTTTAGGTCTTGGCAAAACTCTTGCTAAGAGATCAAAGCCATATCATAATGACAATGAGAACAAACTAAATTTGCCCAGAAGCAGGTAAATTAAGTTATCTGTGTAAATACTGTTAGAGGTATTTTCTCTCACTTTATTTTTTTTCTGTGAGTTAAGTTTAGCTATAATGTAATTATTAGAAACAGTTGCTTATTTGTAATTAACATGGAAAAATGCTGACCTTATTTTGACTATTTTTATATGACATGAAATCAGAAGAGATTTAATTAGACTACTATATTTATTTTTGTTTGATGACTCAGTGATTTCTGTAAATGTAACACAAGTAAACTATATTAATTTAATCATGCAGTAGGAATACAAAAATGTGTTGTTACTGATTAAATGATTACTGCAACATCTCACAGATTCAGTGTCAGGAAAAATTATGGGAGCAATTACAGGAAAAGCATTTGATTGCAGTAAATAGTGGTGAAAAGAGAAAAAATCATAAAGCATTAGCTGGAAAAAGTGGTAAAGCAACTTTAGAGATAATTTTACAATGTTTCAGGATGATTTCAGCTTGAGAAAAAACACATACTTTTAAGGAACACAATTGACTGCAATAAAAACTAACTTCAAAATATTGGTTGATTTAGTAATGTAACCTTCATGGACTAATCATTGCACTACTCCTGGCATCAGGGAGTCTGGAAAGCCATCCTATTCCATTTGTATCTTTTCCAGTTGACTGTTTTTCCTAAATATTTACCTCTGTAGAAAAAATGCAAACATTGTCATTTTCATAACTTTACAGTGCATGTAATATCACAACAAACTCAGTTTTTAGGATCCATCTTGAGGGTTTTCCTCTGAATAATGAGCGACTCTTAGATGAACAACATAGGAAAGCACTGATCTGAGCATTCTGCATCTATTAGAATTCTAAGAGCAATAAAAAGAGTTTACATGGGAACAAGAAGGGAAGAGTTACTTAGTAAATAATGAACTTACTATAAGAAACATTTTTTCTTAAACTTAAGAAAATATAAATAGAAGTAAACTAACCATAAGATGTAAGACAATGTTTCAGGAAAGGATGTTGATAGCTATAATCTGATTATTAAAGAAGAAAATTTTTTGTTTTGTATTAAGTTGTCAGAACTTGGTTGCAAAATTTAATGTGAAGAATAGAAACAAAAAGGTCAAACAATCTCTTAAGTTTCATTTCGAAGAAAAACAATGCTAAAATCCCACATTTATATTAAATTAAAAATTCATCAATCCATTTAAGCACATGGAATCATAGAATCATAGAATGGTTAGGGTTGCAAGGGATCTCAAAGATCATCTAGTTCCAACCCCCCTGCCATGGGCAGGGAAACCCTCCACAACACCAGGTTGCTCAAAGCCTCATCCAACCTGGCCTTGAACACTTCCAGGGATGGGGTATCCACAACTTCTCTGGGCAACCTGTTCCAGTGCCTCACCACCCTCTGAGTGAAAAATTTCTTCCTTATATCTAATTAAAATCTACCCTCTTTCAGTTTAAAGCCATTGCCCCTTGTCCCATCACTACATGCCCTTGTAAAAAGTCCCTCTCCAGCTTTCCTGTAGGCCCCCTTTAAGCACTGGAAGGCTGCGATAAGATCTCCCCAGAGCCTTCTCTTCTCCAGGCTGAACAGCCCCAACTCTCTCAGCTTGTCTTCATAGCAGAGGTGTTCCAGCCCTCACATCATCTTCGTGGCCCTCCTCTGGACTCGCTCCAGCAGCTCCATGTCCTTCTTGTGTTGGGGACTCCAGAGCTGAACGCAGTATTCCAGGTGGGGTCTCACGAGAGCAGAGGGGCAGAATGACCTCCCTCAACCTGCTGGCCACACTTCTTTTGATGCAGCCCAGAATACGGTTGGCTTTCTGGGCTGCCAACACACATTGCTGGCTCACGTTGAGCTTCTCATCCACCATGAGAAGCTGTTTTTCCTCCATGCTGTTCTCCATTCATTCTCTGTCCAGCCTGCACTTACGCTTGTGATTGGCCCAACCCACATGCAGGACCTTACACTTGGCCTTGTTGAACTTCATGAGGTTCTCACAGACCCACCTCTCCAGCCTGTCAAGGTCCCTCTGGATGGCATCCCTTCCCTCCAGCGTGTCCACAACACCACACAGCTTGGTGTCGTCAGCAAACTTGTTGAGGGTGCACTTGATCCCACTGTTCATGTCGCCAACAAAGATGTTAAATAGCACAGCAGACATTTGATCCCCTTTGAGAAAGGCAAGTCCTATCTGGTGCCAGCAAACCTGGTGCCATGTGGCCCATCTGATTGTCAAAAAAGTCGAAATTGCAGGGATGACAGCAGCCACGGAGCCACATATTGATCGATTGGATGCATTCCAGTGTCACTGCTTGCATCTGGAAGGATAGAAGAAAAGATAACCTGTGCCCCAGATCCTCTTACCAGCTTTCTCAGGGCCCTGAAGTCTCTCTTGATTGACAGTGGACTCAGTGTTTCAGCTTCGTCACCTCCCACATGGAAGAGCAATAATGGGTAGCAGTCCGTGCACTGTACCAGGCTAGGAAGTTTCCTAGCGATGTCTTTAACCCGGGCTCCAGGGAGGCAGCAGACTTCCCTCTGAGCAGGGTCAGCCCGGCATATTGGACCTTCTCTCCCCCTCAGATGGGAGTTGCCTATAACTACTACTCCTCTTTTCTTCCCTTTGGAGGCGGTCTTTATACAGGGGGTAGTCTTTCTGACCCTGATGACGCCTCCAGTGCAGATGGACCCTCAGCCACGTCATCCATCAATGGGCCTTCCACCTCCAGAGCCTCATACCTGTTGTGCAGGGGCACTCGGGGAGCTGAGGTGGGCAAGGAGGGGGAGGTCGCCTGTTGCCCTGAGCACGGACTTGTTTCCATTTGTGGCTCTCCTTTTAGTTACTGTCTTCTGTCATGTGGGGTGACAAACCAGAATCCCCTTC
This sequence comes from Tauraco erythrolophus, assembly GCF_009769465.1. Classification (NCBI taxonomy): domain Eukaryota; kingdom Metazoa; phylum Chordata; class Aves; order Musophagiformes; family Musophagidae; genus Tauraco; species Tauraco erythrolophus. The sequence goes on along the minus strand of NC_141467.1, from coordinate 71,455,393 downwards.
ATTTTGGGTTTCCTTTTGTGGTTCTTCCTGGTTTTGCTTCAGGTCAGGGAGCGCCCGACACCATTGATCTCTCTCTCTCTCAGACTCCTTGATGCTCCTCATCTTTCTACTTCCTCCCAGAGCTCTGCGACCATGATGAGCACATCCTCCACCTGGTCGCGCCTCACACAGCTGTTCTCACCACTTACCATGGAGAGGCTCAGGCAGTCCCTGCAGCCGGAGACCTGGACAGCTACGTCGTTCTGTGGGAGCTCTGTCTGAGCTCCCACATCCCTCCTGATGGGTGCGGAGGTCTTCGCCTTCTGCTGGGTGGTCACCATGCCTGAGCTTTTTCCAAAAGGGTGATGGCCGGCAACTAAATTCACCTCTCGAGCAGCAGCCCGACCGACTGACTGCACCCTTCTCCCCCACCCTTCCTCACGAACTGCTGCGCAAACTGCCGCACCGCGCCCTGACTGCCCGCTCTGGGCACCGCGCTCCATCATTAGGCAAGTGGTTAAGTACTACTGACTTAACCTCACACTGAACTGCTTTGCTGAACCAGACCCTCCAAGATGATGCTTAATAAGTGCTGGATTTTTTTAGAAAACAGGGTAAGAATCATCATAGCTTTGTGATTCTCTTGTTTTTAGTTACATAAATACCTGGTCTTATTATGTATTTCAGTGCTCGTCTCATAGACTGCGGTGTGTTTATCTGCTCAACTAGCCTTTCACATTACCGGTAGGAAATGAAGTCCAGAGAAGCTATCAATGTGCCTACACTGATAGCTCAGTCAGATCTGCGCTAGATGCAGTCTGGCTGATGCAGTCGGGAAGTCAGTACAGTGTACTCTACTGCTGCTGAAGTACACAGGATCCCAGACAGGCTTGTGTAAACTTATCCAGAAAACACGTTTGGCTTTAGGGATGTAATAATTCAGAAGACAAAATTTATATAGAGGTGTATTTATAGCTATATTGTACACGCACAAATGTACATACATACAATTTATATATATATACATGTGTATATATTTATATATTCAAGTATTTATATTTTACATACATATATACACACACATACACATATAAAATTGAGTAAAAAAAAATACAATGTAACATTTCTAAGGCCAAAGAACAGCTCAATCAATTGATTTATTAAAGACTGGTGTGGTTAAAGCACATGATAATATCACATGCATATTGAAGGACCGATACGGTAACACCCTGGGGTTTTTCCTTCTGTAATAGCCCTCCTTTCTATAATAAGATGAAATGTAGACGGATTTTTTTAAGTCATCATTTATTTATGAGATAGCTTAAGTCTAATGCAAAACTACTTAAGAAACCCAAATGTCTCATCTAAATTTCCAAATGAGTACCAAGTATTATTAAAGCATTAGTCTTCCAAATGTAGATGTAACTGGCAAAAGAAAAGGAAACTGAAATCTCAGACAATCTACGTCTGTCTTTTCTTTCTCTCTGAACACAGAAACTGTCTGGTTTAAATGTTTCTTCCTTATATGCCTCTGTTATGGGCCATAGGAAGTCTCTGCAGAAATGAGGTCCGTAGCATTAACTAATTAATCTTAACAGTTGCCATGTAAGGTAAATTGGTTTTATTATTGCCCATTTTCTAGATGAGAAATGGACAGATTTGTTTAAGGTAATGCAGTGAGGCAATGGGAAAGGAGAGGGAAGTACTCATGTGTTGTGTTCAAAGTTCAGGCAGTCTCTGCAGTAACCTGATCTAATTTAGACATCAGTGCAATTTTAATGTCCATAATGCCATGTGGTCTCACTCTGGATTGGGCTATCACATCAGAAAAAGCAACGTTGTAGAGAAAGAGCATGAAAACTCAGGCAGTCTACGCTCCCATCCACACACATTACTTTCTTCTCAAACTGTGCTTCAAGGAAAAAACCTAAAGGCACCATGCCCAATCGGATTTCAAATGTCACTGGATACCATAAATTCCAACTGTTATTTCTCTTACCTTTTCCCTTGCTCTTTATAGGACACAATTTCTATTTCTTTTGAATCAGCTTCTCACATGTTTTAGCTGTTTCTTTAGAGCAGTCTTAATGCTGTACTCACTGTTAGATTCACTTTGCAATAAAGTTGGCTTTTGACATAAAAATTTGGTGATGTTGCCTGCACTGCCAGTATGTCTCACAGATTGCCAAGACCATCTTTATGGCATACTCCAGCCTTCAAAACACACAGCTGAGCCTGAGGCACTGACAGATAGGAGGTAGAATCATAGAATCATAGAATCATAGAACGGTTAGGGTTGGAAGGGACCTCACAAAGATCATCTAGTTCCAACCCCTCTACCATGGGCAGGGAAACCCTTCACTACATCAGGTTGCCCAAAGCCTCATCCAACCTGGCCTTGAACACTTCCAGGGATAGGGCACCTACAACTTCTCTGGGCAATCTGTTCCAGTACCTCACCATCCTCTGAGTGAAAAATTTCTTCCTTATATCTAATCTAAATCTGCCCTCTTTCAGTTTAAAGTCATTGCCCCTTGTCCTATCACTACACACCCTTGTAAAAAGTCCCTCTCCAGCTTTCCTGTAGGCCCCTTTTAAGTACTGGAAGGCTACTATAAGATCACCCGGAGCCTTCTCTTCTCCACGCTGAACAGCCCCAACTCTCTCAGCCTGTCTTCATAGCAGAGGTGTTCCAGCCCTCACATCATCTTCGTGGCCCTCCTCTGGACCCACTACAGCACCTCTCCTCTGGACCCGCTCCAGCAGCTCTCCTCTGGACCAGCTCCAGGTACACCTCTTTCTACAGAAGTATGAGAAATCCTAGGAGTAAGAATCCTGGAAGAGTAAGCTTCCAGAAAGATTTTTAGAGTTAAAGCAAAAGGTCACAATTCATTCGCACTGGCAAATCAAGGAGGTGGAGCAGCAGATTGCTGGCATGGAGGCAGTGCTGAAGAGCACTCAAGGCACTGTTATGAGGGCTAGTTCACTACAGGTGAAGAAGGATCAGTTTATAGAAAAAAAGGGACTTTTGAAAATCACCTTGTCCAACTGCATGCTTAAAGCAGAGCTAACTACTCATTTAGATTATGCTGCCTAGAACCTTCATCCAGGTGAAGGGGTTGGTTGGGGCGGGGGCTATGTCCATGGCCTGTCTCTTTTTACCCACAATCTGCGGAGTGGGACACTTCTACCAGGTTAGTGGAAGGAATGACTGGATTCTGGAAAGGTAACCAGGATCTATGTCAGGATCTATGGAGGGGTAAACTTCAGTCTTGAAAAGTGTTGTAGCAAGAGGAGAGCCTGATCATGGAGGGACAGTGAGCAGCTGGGTGAACAGGTTTTTCTTGTTAAGAGAGAAAGAAATAATTGCTGCTCTCCTACCTTTTTCTAGAATGGCATCCTTATGAGGAAGTAGCAAATGGAACTGGGCAAAAAGCTGGTGGTGGATGCCTGAGATATAGTTGTTGGTATGGTTAAGCTATAATTCACCATGTCGTGTGAGTGGTAAATGTGGCATTTGGAGTCAGAATTTGCAGCACTAGCCAACCTTGTCTCCTTTGCAATGGGAGCCAAAATAGGCTTGGGATATGGCAAAGAAACAGAAAGATGTGTTTCTGTTTTTAGTATTATTTAACTGTTAATACACTTTGCTGTCTGTACATAGTATCGCTACTGTTTTATGTGGTAGAGAGAATGTGTAGACTGACAGGTATGATGGAACAAGAATGTATACAGAATTATGAAAAGGTCTTCAATGTATTGACTTGTGCCTGCCTTTAAGCAGGCATGTAGACCTCTGGATAAATTACTGAGGAGCAGAGTGACTCCAGCTAAAGCCAAAAGCGGTGGAAGTGTTTTCCAAGACAAAGAAATGGATGTTAGATGGGGACAGACAAATTAACTAAACGGACATGTCTGTTTTGGAAGAGACATTCGCCTCAGTTTGAATGTGATTGGTATAAATCATGGTTTCACACTATCTACTGTTGCAAACACATTTTGCTGTTACAGTCTGTTCAGCTTTCATAGCTCTACAAAGTTGGCAAGATGGTGCATCCTTTGGTGTATGACATCTTGAGTACTTTGACAGCTCCAGTCAGATTCCACAGTGAATTACCTGTCACGTTAAAGATTTATGTTTAAAGAGTTCCTGTAATAAAAAGTGTTAATGACCAAATCCAAATTCACAAAATAATAGAATCATGGAATAATTTAGGTTGGAATGGACATATGGACCCCTGCTTAAAGGAGGTCTAACAAAAGCAGGTTGCTCAAGGCCATGTCAGTCAAGTCTCAAACACTTCCAAGGACAGGGATTCCATAAACTCTCAGGGCAACCAGTTTCAGGGTTTGAGAACCCTCATGGTAAAAGCAATTTTCCCCTATATCTAGTTCACAGATTTCATAGATTTCATAGATTTTCTAGGTTGGAAAAGACCTTAGAGATCATCCAGTCCAGCCGTCCCTAATCCCCATTAAACCATGTCCCTAAGTAGTTCATCCACCCTATTCTTAAACACATGGGGACTCAACCACCTCCCTGGGCAGCCTATTCCAGTGGCTGACAACCCTTTCAGAGAAGAAATACTTTCTAACATCCAACCTGAATCTCCCCTGACTAAGCTTATGCCCATTTCCTCTTGTTCTATCACCCAACACTGATGTAAAGAGCCCTTCCCCTACCTCCCCACCATCTTTTCTCAAGTATTTGTAGGCTGTAATCAGGTCTCCCCTCAGCCTCCTCTTCTCCAGGCTAAACAGCCCCAACTCCCTTAGCCACTCCCCATAAGTTTTATTTTCCAGCCCCTTGACCAGTTCAGTCGCCCTTCTTTGGACTCGCTCCAGGAGCTCAATATCTCTCTTAAAGCAAGGGGCCCAAAACTGGACACAATATTCCAGGTGCGGCCTCACCAGTGCCGAGTACAGGGGCAGGATCACTTCCCTGCTCCTGCTGGTCACACTATTCTTGATACACGCCAGTATCCCATTGGCCTTCTTGGCCACCTGGGCACACTGCTGGCTCATATCAAGCCGGCAGTCAACCAACACCCCCAGGTCCTTCTCCGCCAGGCAGCTCTCCAGCCACTCTTCCCCGAGCCTATAGCAATGCTTGGGGTTTTTATACCCCAAGTGAAGGACTCTGCAGTTGTCACTTCCTATGTTCCAACTTGTGTCCATTGCCTCCCATCCTATCACTACGCACTTCTGGTAAGAGTCTGTCTCCATCCACTCAAGTTGCAGACAGAAAAAAGGACTCCTCCGAGCCTTCTCTTGTTAAGGCAAAACAAACCTTGTTTCCTCACCCTGTTCTCACCCATCATGTTTTTCAGCTCCTTGACCATCTTGGTCACTGTCCACTTGACTCCTTTTAGTATGTTTATATCTTTCTTGAAATGGGGAGCCCAAAGCCAGACATAACACTTCAGATGCACTCTCACAAGTGCCAAACAGGGAAAAGGGTCATGCTCGTGGACCTGATGACCACATTCTTAATAAGAGCTCAGGATGCAGCTGACCTTCTTGCTACTGAATATCATTCAACTTGATGTCTACCAGGACCCTGAATGTTTGGGGTTTTTTTTCAAAGCTGCTTTTTTCAGACAGCTGGCCTGCCACCAGCCTCTACTGTTGCATGAGGTTACTCCTTCCCCGGCATAGGACTTTGCACTTGTTTGTGTTGAACTTCATGAGGTTCCTGTTAACGCATTTTTCCAGCCTGACCAGGTCCTTCTGAACAGCAGCCCTGCCCTCCAGTGTATTGACCATTTCTCTCAATTAGATACCACGAGCAAACTTGCTGAGAATGCATTCTGTCCCAGCATCCAGGCCATTAATGTAGACACTGAATAGTATTGGCCCCAGTACTGATCCCTGAAGGATGCCACTTGCTACTGACCATCAAATAATCATAGCTCTTTGACCTTCGCAGTCCAACCAATTTTCCACCTACTTCATTATCCATTTATCCAGCATGTATCTTACTAGTTTGATGACAATGAGATTTTATATAAGCGTGTCGAATGCCTTGTTAAAGTCAAGGTATACACCATACAATGCCCCCTCTTTGTCTGCAGCACCAGCACTCATCTCATCATAGAAAGTTGGTCTGGCATGATTGGTGCATGCGGAATCTATGCTGGCTGCTCCTAATCAGCTTTTTGTGATTAGGAGCAGCGAGCAAGTGTCTGAATACGGCTTCCAAGAGGATTTATTCCATCACCTGTCCAGTCACTGAGGTGAGGAAGACCAGCTCATAGTCCTTTGGATCTTCCTTCTTCCCATTTTTGAAGATGGGTCTGACGTTTGTTTTTTTCCGGTCATCAGGAACCTCTTCCAAAATCCATGACCTTTTGAAGAGGTTAGACAACAGCCTTGCAATGACATCAGCCATCTCTATCAGCACCCTCAGATGCATCCCATCTGTTTGCACAGATTTGTGTATGCCTAATTGGCTAATCCTGTCTTTGGATAATGGAGTTGGTATTTCACCCTCTTTTCTCTTGAAAAGTGAAAATGACAAAGTAGATGTTGAAGCATTATTAGAAAACAATGCAGCACACACTCAGATATAATGTTAATTATAGATTTTCCATCTCTCTGCCCAGTTAGGACCAAATGCCACTGAAACAAATCTGACAACTATCAGAAGATTGCGGATTTTTAAGACTTTTGAAAACAGATAGAAAGCAGCTATTAAGACTTCAATGTACATATTCTCTGAAACTCAAGGGCAGTGAAGAGATTTGTCAGTGAATGTATACAACTGAAAAAAAGATAGAGCACTTGGTAAAAAGAATTGAAGAACCTAGGATAGTCACATATGCTAATAAAACCCACTGTGATTAGCAACCATCACACACACAGATAAATAAGAAATACTCCTGGCTGGAATTAATGAATAAATAAAAGCCAACAAAACTTAGATGGCAAGTTTGTGCTTGAAAGAGCGGCTACATTAAAAGAAGAATGAGGTTTGGATAAATTCATATGTGCACAGCCAATAAACCACAGTTACAGAATATCTTTTAAGCAAAATAAATTTTCCACACCTTATTTTTCTTGTTAATAGCATTACATATTTTCATAACTTCAGTTCTCCTCTGTCCAATTTTTACTTTAAACTTGCTAGATTCTCTGCCTTAGTTCAGCTCCTAATTTATGATCATTATGTCTTGTTCCTATTCCACTTTTGCAAGGCAAATCATGTTATCTTCATATCCATCTTCTTGGAAATAAGAAAAAAAAATGATTACTACTAAATATACCATCATTTCTTTCTATAAGAATTTTTCAGCATTAACCTTAAAGATTCAACTTTGAACCTTTCTTTTACAAAGACAGTACAGCACAGTAAAGGAACATGACATTAATTACAAAAATTATATAAAAGAAACAAATCATAGTATAAAAACGCAAGGTAAGATTGCAGATCGAACTTCTGTAAAGATAACATAAACAGCAATATTAAATCATTATAATAAATGTTAATCATAGACTGTTCAGGACTTTTATGGAATTGGGTTTCTTTTTTCTTTTTAAATCAGAATCAGCCAAGTGAAATCATGTGTTAAACTTCCAAATGTTTACTATAAAAATGAAAAAATCTTGTTTTAGGAGTGCCTGTCATCTTTATAGGACAGAACTAAAAAGTAAATAAACTTTGAGAAAATATCCAAATTATTTTAGGACATTTGGAGTTTATCACATACAGTTGTGATTCTGAAAATAAATGAGCCTAAATAAAGGAAGAGTTATCTTACTTACAAAGCTGCAGCTTTATAAATACATGCATATTTTATACACTCATACAGAAACAATTTCAGAAACTGGATCCAAATTGTGAGTAAGATAACCATTATTTGCTCATAATCATGTGATATAAATAGAAATATTTGGAAAAAAACCAATAGATTTTATATTATATGGTTTGTATTTTATTTTCCCTGTAATGATCTAGTATTTAGTTCACTAAAACAATTAGCATTAAGATTCTGGCAAACCAAAAAGTACTACTATGTTTAAAACAAACAAACAAACAAACAAACAAAAACCACAAAAAAAACCCCAAACATAACTCAGAAGAACCCTTTGGTGAGCACATACCCAAAATGAAGTACTTTTATGCCAACATTATGAGCCTTGGTTTCTGGTAGGCAGAACTGTAGTGCTTACTCTATGGTATACACTGTAGTGGTGCAGATGCAAAGACATGCATACATCACATAACTGGAAGTGATGAATTTGATATAGTCCTGTTTGCCCTTCCTTTCATTGCTTTTTCTTCTGAACCATCACAGATAATTTTTATTCTGTCCTTAATTTTCTGATGACACTCCATAACTAGGTTTATGAATCTTTGATTCATGCAATCTTTCATCTTTCTAATGTGGCTGGGGAAAACGCCATTTTTTACAGGAATCATAAGATAACAAATCATGCCCAGAAGTCATATGGATCTTTAATTATTGCGTGATTAACAGTGAAAATTAGTTAGCTCTAATAAAAGCTTTTGGGCAAATATAATTCCTGAATCCTTTTAAAATACAACAAATCAATACTGTTTAGCATTTCATCAATGCTGAAACATCTAAGCAAGTGTCATCCACCTTGGTATTGGTGTGTTGTATATTTCACCATTTAATTGAATGGAAAGTTTGAAAGCTGTTAAACTGAATAAGGAAGTAAATACCTGGAAAAAATAAGGAAGAGATAATAAAGTGTCCTTTATTTGATTGGTAATGCACACATTAATGTTTTCAGCACGCTGATAAATGTGTCAATAGCAAAATACTTTACACCCTGAATAAGTTCATTAAAATACTATTCCTAAATTACGTATTTTAATCTTAGTACAAATATTTTGAATTGCTTATTTTAATATGCCTTTTAGTTTATACTTCTCACATAAGTACCAAAATGTGTATTAGATTAGAAGCTTAGACTAAGCTTAGACTAAGCTTAGACTAAGCTTCATATCCATTGGAGATCTAGGCAGTAAACTAAACTGAAATTTTCTTAAACAGCTAACTATTCAGCTGACCAAAGTGTCTACTTAAGAATGAGAAAAATTGGTCTAATTCCCATTAAACATTTTGTCTCTTCATGGGAGCACAAGCATATTCCCCATATGTTGATAACTACATGTAGACTCCCAAATTTAGAAGTGAATTTAGAGATGAATCTCACCAGCATGAGTTCAAAAGATTCTAAAAGTATTTAAATTATTTATATCTTTCAGGCATGAAAGCCTTTCTCCTTCAGTTATTTATCCTGCATGCTTATCTCCTTCAGAACTCTTCCAAATTCACATTTATTCTTCAGTGTCCATTTTAAATAAAAAGACTATGAACTGTCAAAGTCTAAATCTTTGTCTAAAAATTGTTTCTATTTTCACAGTTGTGATGTAATGTGCAGCAAAGATGTTTTGCAAGTCCCTTAAGCAACCCTCGTATAATACCAATGATGCAATTTCCTCAATTTTAGCAAACCTTCCAGCACTGCCTTCCGCAATGTCTGAGTTAAGTCACTGTGGTCCGGATAGATGTGCAGTTAGATGGACAAAAATTGGTTGAATTTTTGTGCTAATAGGGTAGTGCTTAGTGAGCCATCCTTTAACTGGAGGCCAGCATAGTAGCACAGGAGTCTATACTGGCACTTCTCCTCTTTAATATCTCAATGGACAACACAGACAATGAAACGGAGTGTACTCTCATCAAGTTTCTAGATGACATCAAACTGGGGGGACAAGTCAATAGAGTTGAGAGCAAGGCTGCTGTTCAGTGAGATCTGAACACGCTGAAGGAATGGACAGACATGAACCTGATGATATTCTACAAGGACAAAGGCCATGTCCTATACCTAGGAAGGAAGAACCTCTTGCACTGATAGAGGCTGGGGATGGGCTGCCTGAGGAGCAGCTCTGTTGGAAATAACCTGCACTGTGCTCAGGTAGCAAAAAGGCCAACAGCATCCTGGGCTGTATTAGCAGGAGCAGAGGCAGAACACAGGGAAATTATTATTCCCCTTTACTCAGCACTTATGAGATCACATCTGTGCAGTTCTGGGTTCCCCAGCAGAAAAAAAAAATATAAACTGGAATGAGTTCATTGATGGGCGATTATCAGGGACCTGGAGCTCTTGCCCTCTGAGAGGTTGACAGACCCAGTCTAGTTACACCTGGAGAAGAGATGGTTTTGGAGGTAACTCACAGCAGCTTTCCAGTAACTACAGGGAGGTTATTAAGATACAGTCAGGTTTTTTACTGCAGTGCATGATGAGAGGATGAAATGCAACAGATATTACTTTGAACAAGGAAGCTTTAGAATGGACAATCTTCATGAGGAGCATCAAGTGCTGGAAGAGGTTGTATTAGGCTGAGCAAAGCCCTGCACAGCTTGTTCTGAAGTCATAGCTGAACCTCTTTTGAGCAGTAGCTTGGACCAGAGACCTTCAGAGGTTCCTTCTAAGCTGAATTTTCCTATAATCCTATCATTCGATGGTTCTATATCATTCAATTTTGTTAAAGATGTGGTCTTCTTGTGGTTGTCAGATATACTAGCATAAAGACTTCACATTTGTCAGCACATATTGCAATTCTTTTCTGTGCTTAAAATAACAAAACAACCATATCACCATGTGGTTTCCATTAGAAAGTGCTGACTTTTTAATAGACCAAAACAAGGATGACTTGTACAGTACAGCTTCCTGCCACATTTACAAGGATTCCCTGTACAGGAGGCTGTTTTCAGGTACTGGCTGTTTGTAAATGTAAAACACAGCTACTTGAGTGTCTGTTTAAATTAAGCCCATATGCTGAGATATCCACTCCCTGAGGTACAGAATGTATGGATACCTACTGTCATTCACAACACTGACAGACATTTCACATGTAATATAATTAAATTTAAATGTCTATCCTTAAATAGAGGTTGTTCTTGGGCTGCAAACAAGTCAAAGATGCTACAGTATTACTTAGTCTACTCTCTGTGATATGAAGATCCCAAAATGGTTTACATTACTTGGACTATTTTGGTATATAGAAACTACTGTTCTGGAAATAGATGGTATATACACTAAATATAATTTTGATTATACTACAACCAGCATTTACACCAAGAATTTTCCTGATAACTGCTTTTCTGCCAGTCATACAACATCCTGGATAGCAAGCAGGAGAACTAACAAAGAGATACAAGAATGCTGACTGCATCTTATGAAAGCTTCTCTCCATAAAAATGTTCTCCTCTGCACGCACAGGTTTTCAGAGAACACACTTGAAGAAAAAGAAGGCAAAAAGCCCTCTGGTACAAATGGCTACATATGCCATTGGGTGGAAAGATTGACATTCCCATTGACAGAGGGAAGTAAATCTGATAGCCTGTACAACATGGCATAGCATCTAGAAAAAAAAAATACTTGTCCAGCAAGTTTCAGTTACTTTTCAGGATATATTTATTTCAGGTGGATTATGGAAATACAAGAAATGATATGAAATATTTCTGTTGAGACAAAGGTACCCTACAATGAGACTGCATATAGTGCACAACAGCAGTGATGCAGGCTACTGAGAAACCTCTTCTGACTCGTGTAAGATGCTCAAAATTCCGGAGTATCACTGCTGCAGAGTTGACATTTTTGAAGTACTTTTATGAAAAGCTAGATATCCAGTGTAGCAGGCACTTTTTTCTTCTTTATATTTTTCCCCAAAAGAAATAGCATTTTTTTCATTACTCATCACTACCATAAAAGGAAGACAATGTACTCATTGATAGAAATTTTGAGAGAAAATTTTAAAAACAACTACTGGAAGTATG